>NC_051335.1:53497256-53797256 GCF_015220235.1 Choloepus didactylus | reverse complement strand
TAGGAAGGAGCATGAGGGATTTCTGAGGTGATGGAACTATTCTATAATATGATAGGGCGTTGATTATATGAGTGTATGCATCTGTCAAAACTCATTGAACTGTACCTTAAGATCTGTGCATTTCACTCTATGTAAATTAAACCTCAAGGTAAAAAATGTATAAAAAAATAATATTTTCCTCAAATTCTTAACGACACAGGAAATTACCAAACCTATAATACTGATAAATGAATTTAAATGTTTGTACAAAGAATGATTCTCTGTGTGCGTATGTGATGTGTATTAACATTAGGAGGGATACACTAATATTTTATGAACACTATTTATCAGTGAGATTGAATGCTTTTTAAATTCAAAGATTTCTAAATTGAGCATGCAATATATTATAATACAAATGGCTAAACACATATATTGGATGTGATCTTTGGGTTGTCTTATGGTAAGTTATTAGATCAAGGGCTATCAAACACACATTTCACTGATCTCTTGGTTCTCAGGATTACTGAGACAAAGGAGAACAAAATATGTTTTAGTGTATGTGTTACTGGGAACCCAATTAAATATCTGCAGAAATAACATCCTGTTTTCCTCATTGTTACCCTAGAAAATTAGATTTAGGAATTTGGGACTCTCAGGATGTTCCCTTATCTTTTGTTTCAGATAACATTTTTAAAACTCACATTTTCATGTAGTCCATTTGTTGCTAATATACTAGCTCTTCATGCCCTTTTTAATGGAAGACTCTTGGGTCAAGTACATTTATTTGTGAATAGCTGTTTAATAATTATAATTTTGTTATTTGCAGAATCCTAGAAGTATACCCAGAGCTATATAAGCATAGACATGCTTGATAACTAAAAAGCTTACTATTGAACTAAGGAAAACTCAGTGAGTACCAAGGAGCATGCTATGAGCAATGATGGATTTCACCATGGTCTTTCAGGTTTATATTGTGCCAAGTGACATTTCAATGGGAATGGGGACACTGTGATCAATATATTACTTTTACGACTTGATTCTTTCTTGGAGTTCTACAGTGACTTTTTGTTCTCTCCTAGAAATATAACTAGAATTAGAGTTCAAAAATAACTTTTAAATATGGAAGAATTGATGCATCAGTAATTTGAGATTAACACTGTCTATTTCATGGGAAGTCTTTGTTTCTTAAAGCCTAGATAATCTACTTTGTGAACCTCAAAAACTCAGGGGCTCTACTTTATGTTTGGATCACAGGTGCTTTTTCACCTAATGGAAGGAATTCAGTAAATGCATGTTAATTGGTGTAAAGCTTGAGCATTGGAGCATTTGCTTTTTGAGTTTGCTATAGATTAATATTCTCAGCAGACATTTCAAAATTTTCTTCATATCCCTGATTGAGATATACTATGAAATACACACACACACACACACACACACACACACACACACATATTGCAATGCTTTTGTATAGTACCATAATGAAAGCGTAATTTTTAGTTTGAAGTTTATTTCAGTTACTTGTTAATCCTCTGTATTCTACTACTTCTCAAAGTCCTATTTCCTACTACATAAAGACTATTTCTGTGGTGTAACCCCTGCCTCCCAGTCATCCATGCTCCTCTCCTAACACTGCCAGCCCTCTTTTGCTTAAAACATTTCCTAATTACCTTCTTAACATCAACTTTCCCAATCCTGTAGCCCCTTCATTCAGAATCATGTTAGATGAAAAGAGTTAGGATAATAAATAAAACTGTGTTGTGGCAAAAATTACTGATAACCAGTTTTATGTTACCCCTTCTTGCTAATGCATATGTTGTTTGACTTATCTGGGGATATCTGGCTGCATGACTACGCAAGTATGGAAGATATGTTTGTCTGATGTCCCTGAAATGGCACCATGTGACTAACTTGGAATACTCTGCTGCCCTGATACCATTTGGCATCTGTATTCTACTTTAAAACTGTAACAATTTTCAAGCCTGATATTGCTTGTGAATCTCTGCCTCAGAGACTTTCTGAAGCTTTTGTTCAAAATGAATCACCTCTATCAGCAGTGTAACAGTAAGCCTCATTGTGGTTGTTTTCCACATAACCATGTTTCTTATGGCCTTAATTTTTTAAAAATATAATATCACATCTCCCTCTTCTCTAAATTATTTACATACACTTTCATCATTAAGCTAACAGACAAGATGGATAAACATATTAGCAGTTTAATAATAAATATACATTATTACTCTATGAAACACAATTTCATGTATGGGGGAAATTTCTTTTTGGCATTTCAGCAACAGCTAACATGGAGATGTAAAATATGGTCTGCCAATTAAGATACAAGAATAATTTGTTCCTGACTTCTGGCAAACCAAGATGTTGGCCTAAGATGCTCCAGGGTTCTGTTCCAGCACAGAATCTATGAACAATTAGCAAAAGCTGGTAGAGCTGTCTTCCTCAAAACTCCAAAAACAGTTAAAAAGTTGTAGTAAAACATCCCTTAGAAAGTCCTGCTTCAGTATCAGCTAATAAAAGGACAACTCCCATTTGCTTGGAATCCTGGGGGATGATAGAGACAGTAAATTTCTCCACAGATACTGAACTGAAATAAAAACTAATCACCAAAATCATGTAGGGAAGTTTTTATCCTGGCTGATCCCTCCCTCTCATTCTGTCCCACAGAGCTTGGGGGTCACACAGAGACAGTACAGCCTGGGTCACTCCTGCCACAGAGGCAGACCATAGAGCCACTCAGCAGTGATTTACAACCCCAGAAATATCCAGGACAGGGCCTTAAGTCCACAGAGACCATGAGCAGAACACAAACAGCTGAGGAGTGCCACATACAAAGGTGCCCCAAGAAGGAATAAAGAGAGAGAGAGAGAGACCATGGCAGAACTGCTGGCAGGAATGCACACATTTAATCCAGTGTCTGATTGCTTGACCACCTAAATGTAAAACAGATCTTTGTGGATTGACCGAATTTTCTGGATTTACGCCATCTGGGTCTCTGGGGTTGGTTACTCTAACAGGGAAGAAAGCAGAGACAGAAAAGCTTCACAGAAAAAAAGGGGGTGGGAACTGAATTTCAGTAAGACAAGACAGGTTCCCAAATTGAAAAGAGTATGGAAAAAGGGGTACTGAGTGAAGGAGAGAATTTAAACAGATCATAGGAACTGGAGAAAAATTCTGCAGGAATAAAAGCAGAACAGATGAAGATTACTGGAGAAGAAAGAGAGGAAGGAAGATTTCTCCAGGAGGTAAAACAAATTGCACTAAAAGAACAATCTTAAAAATTGCACCACATATCCAGGGCATGAATCACATGAAGAAGAGCTGAGAAAATCACAGCTGTTAAACATCAGCTATTCTAAATGTACAGAAAAAGTTGGACCAAGCATTACAGAGAAGGAATGAAGTCGCAAAGCACACAACATCAATGATGAACTTTGAGGACATTATGTTAAGTGAAATAAGTCAGACACAAAAGCACAAATATTGTATGATCTCACTAATATGAACTAATTATAATATGCAAACTCATAGATATAGAATATAGGGTACCAGGATATACAATGATGTTAGAGAATGAGGAGTCGTTGCTTACTATGTGCAGAATGTTTAACAATGTTGAACTTAAACATTTGGAAAGACATAGAGGTGATTGTAGCAAATTATTGTGAGAATAATTATCATTGCTGAATTGCAGGTGAATGTGGTGGAAAGGGGAAGTTTAGAGTCATGTATGTCCCCAGAAGGAAAGTTGGTAATGTATAACACAGTGAATCTTTTGGTGGACACTGGTTGTGATTAACTGTACAAATATGAAAAAAAACAAAGTTCTTTCATCAGCTATAACAAATATATGACAGTGCTACAAGGAGTTAACAATAGAGGGATGATATGGGAGAAAATGTACCTATTGCAAACTATGGAGTATAGTTAACAGTAATATCTTAATATTCTGTCATGGATAGTAACACAAAAATGTACAACACCAACATTAGGGGTCAATAATGGAGGGGAAGTGAAGGGGTATGGGATGTTTTGCTTTTTTAAAATTTTTATTTCTTTTCCTGGAGTAATGAAAATGTTTTAAATTTATCATGGTGATGAATGCACAACTATGTGATGATATCGTGAGCCATTGATTGTATCCTTTGGATGGTTTGTATGGTGTGGGAATATACTTAAATAAAATTGCATTAAAAATTTCTTGTATGAATATTGAGGCAAAAGTCCTTAAGAAAATATTTGTAAATTGCATCCAGCAACCCATCAAAAGAATTATACATCCTGAACAAGTGGGTATTATGCCAGACATGCAAAGTCATGATTACACAAGATAAAACAGTTAATGTAATATATTAATTAACAAATCAAAGAAAAAACCACATGATCATCTCTACTGATTCAGAAAAGGCATTGACAAAATCCAGCATCCTTTCTTCATAAAAGCACTTCAAAAGATAGGAATAAAAGGAGAAACATTCAACATGATTAAAGGCATGTATGAAAAACCCACAGCTAGCATCATACTCAATGACAAAAGAGTGAAAGCTTTGCCTCTAAGGTCTGGAACAAGGCAAGGAGTCCCACTGTCATCCCTGTTACTCAACATTGTGCTAGATGTTCTAGCAAAAGAAGTTAGGCTAGAAAAAATAAAAAGCATCCAAATTGAAAAGGAAGAAGTTAATCTTTTACTATTTGCAAATGATATGATCCTATAAAGAGAAAGTCCCCCCCAAAATTTACTGCTAAGCTACTAGAGCTAAAAAATGAATTCAGCAATTTGGTGAGATACAAGATCAACATGGAAAAATCAGTAGTATTTACAAACACTAGTAATGAGCAAGCTGAGGGAGAAATCCAGAAAAAAATCTACTTAAAAACTCCACTTAAACAGAATAAAATATCTAGGAATGAATTTAACTAAGAACATAAAGGACATTTACACAGAAAACTGCAAAATATTGCTAAAAGAAATCAAAGACCTAAATCAATGGAAAGACATTCCATATTCATGGATCGGAAGAATAAATATTATTAAGATGTCAATCTACCCAAATTAATTCACATATTCAATGGAATCCCAACAAAAATTTGAACAGCCTACTTTGCAGAAATGGAAAAGCCAATTATCTAATTTATTTGGAAGGTAAGGGACCCTGAACAGACAAAAACAACTTGAAAAGGAAGAATGGCATTGAAGGACACACACTTTCTCACTTTAAACAATACTATGACGCTACAGTGGCCAAAACAGCATGGTCCTATATTTCATTGAGTGAAATAACATGCCTGAGTGAAATAAGCCAAAACAAAGAGAAAAATATGTTAAGTCATCACTACTATAAACTAACTATACTGAGAAAATGCTGAGAATTGGATTTGAGATCATAGGTTGTCTGGGGATAGAATGGGGCAGAGACTGGGCAATCAATAATTAAGGGGTATATAATGTTCAATAAGGCTTGTTGTAAAGGTTCCTAGATTGTAAGCTCTTACAAAAGCCACTGCTGTTCCTGAGTTTTAACTATTATTTCTAAATTCTGAGATGTTGTGCTCTTTGTATATACTGTGATAGTTCCCTGGAAATTTGGGTATCTATGTGACACCTGAGACTTAGAGTTAGTTCTGCAACTCTAAGACAACATTACTTCATATGGCAGCTATTAAAGAAGCTGAAACAGAGATCAGACTAATTTAGAGATATGAATGAAATGGACTTTGTTAGGACTAAGGTAAATTAGAACACAGGATGTTTTAGTTAGGGCTATCTAGGGAAACAGAATCAACAAGAGATATCAATAAATATAAGATTTTATAAAAGTGTCTCATGCAACTGTGGCTATGCACTAGTCCAAATTCCATAAGGCATGCAGCAAACTGGCAACTCCAATGAGGATGTTTGATGAATATCTCAGGCAGTGAACTGGCAACTTTGATGAACATGTTCGATGAACTGGCAACTTCAATGAACTCCTCAGGAAATGCTTTGTTGGTTAGCAGAGGAAGAAGTAAAGGTCCTCTATCTGTCTCACTTAGAAGTCTTCAAATGATTGGATTAAATCCAGCTGATTGCATTCTTTCATTGTGGAAAACACATCCTTCATTTTTATAATCAGTAACAGTTGCAGTCAATTGAATGATGATTGAAGAAACCAGCCTTCTGGTTAATTAACCAGCCACAAATGTCCCTGCAGTAATGGTTAGGCCAGTGCTTGCTTGACCAGACACCTGGGCACCATCAGCTGGCCAAGCTGACACATGAACCTAACCATAACATAGGGTTAAGGATACTGACTGTATTTTAAAACTCCAACTTCTGTGTGAGACCAAAGGAAAAGAGGTTTGTTTGGTATAAAATTTGTATTTTCTATAGCACACTATCTAATTTAACCTGTATGGTTAGTTTATTTAAATGACATACTTAAATGGAATCAAGAATAAGGAATGGGTTCTTGTTATTCTATACAAGCTAATACAATACCCCAGTACATCCCAGAATATTTTGGGCAGAAAATAGAAAAGCATTTGCAAGGTCACCTTGATGGACTAGGGAAAAATGTGGAACTTTTAAACTTTCCCACTTGGAGAATTCCTGCTATTCTTTTAAGTAATGGGGAATCCCAATTTAATAAGTCAAGCCCTCAATCTACAGGCTTGCCTTTATGAAATTTATACCTCCAATGGCAAAGCTAAGCCTATTTGTAGCTATTCCTAAAAGCCACCCCCAGGAAGCTTCTTTTGTTGCTCAGATGTGGCCTTTATCTCTAAGTCAACTCTGCAAATTAAATCACTACCCTCCCCTCTATGTGCAGCATGACTCCCAGTGAGGAAATTCTCCCTGGCAACATGGGACATGACTCCCAGGAATGAGCCTGGCCTTGGCATTGTGGCATTGAGAATGTCTTCTTGAACAAATAGGGGAAAACATATGTAACAAAATAATGTTTCAGTGGCTAAGAGATTTCAAATAGAGCTGAGAGTTCATTCTGGAGATTATTCTTAGGCATTATATAGATATTCCTTTTTAGTCTCTAGTGTATTAGAACAGCTAGAAGGAAACACCTAAAACTATTGAACCATAATGCAGTAGCTTTGATTCTCATTGATAATTGTATAACTACATAGTTTTTATCCTGTTACAATGTGATTGTGAAAATCTTGTGACTGACATTCCATTGATCCAGTGTATGGGCAGATGAGTAATAAAATAAAGACAATAAAAACATTATAAAATATGTGTCCCGGCATAAAGATAGATATACTGACCAATGGAATCAAACTGAGAGTTCAGAAATAGACCTTCACATCTACATCCTCTTGCTACCTGACAAGACCACAAAGTCCAAATAACTGGGACAGGAGTGTCCCTTCAGCAAATGTTTATTGGATAATTGGATAGCCTTATCAAAAAGAATGAAAGAGGACACCTATCTCATACCTTAAATCAAAATTAACTCAAAATGGATCAAAAACCTAAATATAGGAATCAGAACCATAAAAGTCCTATAAGAAAATGTAGGGAAGCATCTTCAAGATCTTGTAGTAGACAGTTGTTCTTTAGACTATACACTGAAAGCACGAGCAGTTAAAGTAAAAAATAGATAGGTGGGATCTCCACAAAATAGAAAGCTTTTGTGCTTCAAAGGGCTTTGTCAAGAAAGTGAAATGGTAGCATGCACAATGGGACAAAACAGTTAGAAACTTCATATTAGATAAGATTTTAATAAATAGAATATATTAAGAAATCCTACAAATCAACAATCAAAAGAAAACAACTAAATTTTAAAATGGGAAAAGGACTTGAATAGACATTTTTCCAAAGAAGGAATGCAAACAACCAAAAAAAAAAAAAAAATCAAAACCAAAACAAGTTATTTCACACCTACTGGAATGACCAATATCTAAAAAATACAGAAAATGACAGTTGTTGGACAGGATGTGGAGAATGTAATATGGAGAATGCTGTTGGGAATGGAAAATGGAACAGCCAAACTTCCCATCAGCTGATGAATGATAAATAAAATCTGGTATATATTTACAATGGAATACTATTCAGCAGTAAGAAGGAATGTAGTCCTGAAGCATGCAACAATATGGATGAACCCTGAGGACACCATATTGAGTGAAATAAGCCAGACACAAAAGAAAAAATATTATATTATCTCAATATGAACTAATTACAATAAGTAAACTCATAGAGTTAAAATCTAGAATACAGGTTAGCAGGAGATAGAATGATGGTAGAGAATGGGGAATGGATGCTTAATTTGTGTAGAATTTTAAATTAGTTCATATGCAAATGTTTGGAAGTGGATAGAGGTGATGGTAGCCCATTATGGTGAGTGTAATTAACACCACTGAACTATCAGGTGATTGTGCTTGAAATGGGAATTTTAGGATCATTTATGTCATTAGAAAGAAAGGTAGAGGATTATAAATGGGACTGAACAATGCAATGAACCCTGTTATGGATAATGGCTGTGGTTAACAGTACAAACATAAGAACAGTCTTTCATGACCAAGAATATACATCACTATTACAAGGAGTTAATAATAGAATGGTATATGGGATAAGTGCAACTTATGCAGTCTATTGACAATGTAAACAGTAATATTTTAATATTCTTTCATAAACTGCAACAAATGTACATCAAAGCTAAGGGTCAATAATAGGAGTGATAAGTGATAGGTATTTTTATTTTTGGGGTAATGAAAATGTTCTAAAATTGTGATGATGAATACACAACCCTATGTTTATAATATGAGCCACTGATTATATAGTTTGGATATATTCTTTCCTTGGTCTCATATGGAAGTTGAAGTTTTAACATACAGTCAGTTTCAACCTTTACCCTTTGGTCCAATTTGCCCTAGTCTTAACCAGATCTGCTTCATTCATATCTCTAATTGACGTCTGGGTTCTTTTTCAGCTTTTTTTTTTAACAGTTGCTGTATGCATTAATACTGACATTCATATATGCTGAGCTCTAGCTCTGAATTTCAGGTGTCACACAGATACCCAATGTTCCAGAGACCAATCAGTTTATACACCAAGGGATCAACATCTCAGATTTGGGGATAGCCATTACAATTAGGAACAGATTTGACTGCTGTAAAAGCTTAAATTCAGGGACCATTACATTAGTCATTTCCCCGTTAGGCTGTGCTCTAAGATTCAATTCTGAGTTTACACACTGTAGTTAGTCCATATTGGTGAGGTATTATAGTATTTGCCTTTGTTTCTGGCGTAGTTCACTCACCTCCTTGTACATTTCACAACTTCATTCCTCACAGTTGCTCAATATTCCATTGCATGCATACACCACAGTTCACCATTCTGTTCCTCAGTTTACCCTTAGGCCACCTCCACCCACTGCAAATAATGAGTACTGCCTCCACAAACACCAAAGTACAAATGTCCATACATGTCTCTGCTCTCAGATCTTCCAAGTACATACCTCATGATAAGGTTGCAGGACTTTATGACCCTCACATACTTAGCTTCTTGTGGAACCACCACAGTGACCCCCAGAAAGGCTACACCAGTCTTCCTCCTCATCAACAGTAAATAGGTACATCCTTCTCTCCATGTTTTCTCCAGCACTTTAACCTCTATTTATATTTTTCCTACAAATTAATAGAGCTCTATTCATATAAAATACAATTATCCACAGTGTACAATCAGCTGTTCATGGTATCATCATACAGTTGTACATTTATCACCACAGTCAGCACTTGAACATATTGATTACTAAGAAAAAGGGTTTTTTTGGTGACTAATAAAAAACATAATAATAAAAAGAAAAATAAAGTGTCATACAATACAATATATGAGTAAGGACAGAAAACAACACCACTACCAAGAATCCCATATCCCTCACTTACATCCCACTCTCATACACATTTAACTTTGGTATATTGCATTTTTATATTTACCGGAAGTATACTACAATGTTATTGTTGACCATAGACTCCAGTTTGCTTTCATTATGTTTTCCCAAATATCATCCCTTTTTCAACACTTTACATGATGTCATTCATTTTTTCTCTCACATGTGAGAACATTTTAATATTTGCACATTTAGTAACAGTCATTGGCCACTCTAGTTTTTGCCAAGTTATACAGTCCCAGCCTTCATCATCTGTCTTTGCTTCTGGTGTCATACATTTCCCTAGCCCACCACTTTCAACCTTACTCACAGACATCTTTGTTCAGTGTACTTACAATGTGGTGCTACCATCACACATTATTATGCTATCTATTTCTGGATCTATACAATCAATCCTGCTGAACATTCTGTAGCACTTCAGCATCAAATGCCTGACCTCTACCCTCTTGCTATCTCCTGGTAACCTGTGTTATCACCTTCTAACTCTCAAAGTTTGCTCAAGAATATTAGTTCATATTAGAGAGGCCATACATTGTTTGTCCTTTTGTTTCTGGCTAACTTCACTCAACATAATGTCCTCAAGGTTCATCCACATTATTATATGTTCCATGTCTTTGTTCTGTCTTACAGCTGCAAAATATTCCATCATGTGTATATACAAAAGTTTGTTTATCTACTCATCCATTGATGGACATTTGGGCTGCTTCCATCTCTTGAAAATCATGAATAATGCTGCAATAAACATTGGTTTACAAATGTCCATTTGTGTCTTAACTTTCAGTTCTTTTGAGTATATACCTAGCAGTGGAATAGCTGGGTCTTATGGCAGATCTATACTTAACTTCCTGAGGAACCTCCATACCATGTGCCAGAGTGGTTGCACCATTCTACATTCCCACCAGCAATGAATAAGTGTGCCTCTTTCTCCACATCCTCTCCAGCAGTTGGAATTTTCTTTCTTTCTTTCTTTTCTTTCTTTCCTTCCTTTCTCTCCCCCCCCCCCCCTCTCTCTCTCTCTCTCTCTCTCTCTCTCTCTCTCCCTCTCTCTTTCTTAATGGCCATTCTGGTAGGTGTGAGATATCTCATTGTGGTTTTGATTTGCATTTCCCTAACAGCCAGTGAAGTTGAGCAGTTTTTCATATGTTTTTGAGCCATTTGTATTTCCTCCTCAGAAAAATGTCTGTCCATGTCTTTTGCTCATTTTTTGCTGTTTTTTGTTTTTTTGTCTTTCTGATGTTGAGTTGTAGGATTGCTTTATATATTTGGAATATTAAACCCTTATCTAATATGTGGTTTCCAAGTATTGTCTCCCATTGTCTTGGTTGCCTTTATACTTTTTTAACAAAGTCCTTTGATGTACAAAAGTGTTTGATTTTGAGGCAATCCTATTTGTCTATTTGTTTTTTGTTTGCTCATGCTTTGAGTTTAAGCTCTAGGAAACCACCTCCTATCACAAGATCTCTAAAATACTGCCCGACATTTTCTTCTAAGAGTCTATGGTCTTAGCACTTATGTTTAGGTCTTTGATCCACTTGGAGTTATTTTTTGTATAAGGTGTGACATAGGAGTACTCTTTCATTCTTTTGGAAATGTACATCCAGTTCTCCAAAGAGCATTTGTTGAAGAGGATGCTGTGTCTCAATTGCTTTGGCTTGACTGCCTTATCAAAGATCAATTGCCCATTGATTCCAGAGTCTTTTTTCTGAACACTCAATTTGATTTCATTGGTCAGTATCTCTGTCCTTATGCCAAAACCATGCTGTTTTGAGAACTGTAGCTTTGAAATATACTTCTAAGTCAGGTGGTGTAAGACCTCCCACTTTGTTCCTCTTTCTCAAGATATTTTTGGCTATTCGGGGCACCTTGCCCTTCCAAACAAATTTGGTTATTGGTTTCTCTATTTCTGCAAAGTAAGGTGTTGGGATTTTAATTGGTATTGTATTGAATCTATAAATCAGTTTAGGTAGAGTTGGCATCATAATTATATTTAGTCTTCCAATCCATGAACATGGTATGTTCTTCCAATTTTTAGGTCTGGTCTTCTGTGTCCTTGGTTAAGTTTATTCCTGTATACTTGATTCTTTTGGTTATTCTTGTAAACGGATTTTTTTTTTAAATTTCTTCCTCTTATTGCACATTACTTGTGTATAACAACACTACAGATTTTTGCATATTGATCTTCTAGCCTGCCATTTTGCTGTATTCATTGATTAGCTCTAACAGATTTACTATAGATTTTTTCTGGATTTTTTACAAATAGAAACATGTCATCTGCCAACAGTGAAAGTTTTACTTCTTCTTCTCCAATTTGGATGCCTTTTATTTCTTTTCCTTGCCTACTTGCTCTAGCTAGAACTTCCAGCACAATGTTGAATAACAGTGGTGGCAGTGGGCATCCCTGTCTTGTTCCTGATCTTAGAGGGAAAGTTTCAATCTCTCCCCAGTGAGTACATTAGCTGTGGGTCTTTTATATATTGCCTGTATCATATTGAGAATGTATCCTTCTATTCCTAACCTTTGAAGTGTTTCCATCAAGGAAGGATGCTGAATTTTGTCAATTGTCTTTTCTGCATCAATTGAGATGATCACGTGGTTATTTGCTTTGATTGATTGATGTGGTGTATTACATTAATTGATTTTGTTGTGTTGAACCAGCCTTGCATTCCAGGAATAAAACCCACTTGGTCGTGGTGTGTAATTCTTTTGATATACTGCCGGATTCTATTTGTGAGTATTTTGTTTAGGATATTGGCATCTATATTCATAAAGTGATTGGTCTATAATTTTCTTTTTTTTTTTTGTAGTATCTTTGTCAGATTTTGGTATTAGGGTGATGTTGGCTTCATACAATGAGTGGGTTGCTTTTCCTATTCTTCAATTTTGTTTGAAGAGTTTGATCAGGATTAGTATTAATTCTTTCTTGAATGCTTGGTAGAATTCACGTGAGGCCATCTGGTCCTGGGATTTTCTTTTCTTGGAGCTTTTTGATGACTGACACAATCTATTTGGTTGTGATTGCTTTGTTGAGGTCATCTGTTTCGTCTCATGTCAATGTTGGTTGTTTATGCTTTTCTAGGAAGTTGTCCATTTCATGTAAGTTGTCCAGTTTATTAGCATACAATTGCTCATAGTATCTACTCATTACTTACTTTATCTCTGCAGCATCAGTAGTTATGTTTCCTTTCCCATTTCTAATTGCATTTATTTGCATCAACTCCCTTTTTTTTTTTTTTTTTAGCCTAGCTAGTAGTCCAACAATTTTGTTGATTTTCTCATAGGAATAGCTTCTAATTTATTGATTCTCTCTTTTGTTTTCCTGTTCTCAGTTTCATTTATTTCTGTTCTAATCTTTATTATTTCTTTCCTTCTGTTTGCTTTGGGGTGTATTTGCTATTCTTTCTCTAGTTCCTCCAAGTAGACATTTAATTCCTCAATTTTTGATCTCTCTTTTCTTTTAATATAGGCCTTTAGGGCAATAAATTTCCCTCTCAGCACCACCTTTGCTGCATCCCGTAAGTTCTGATATGTTGTGTTTTCATTGTCATTTGCCTCAAGGTATTTACTAATTTCTCTTGTAATTTTTTTCTTTTACCCACTGGTTTTCTAAGAATGTGTTGTTTAGTCTCCACATATTGTGAATTTTACAATATTATGCATATTTATTTCCAGCCTCATTCCCTTATGATCTAGATAGTTTTTTAAATAATATCAATGTTTTTAAATTTGTTGAGACTTGCTTTGTGACCCAGCATGTGGTATATCCTAGAGAATGTTCTACAAGCCCTTGAGAAAAGTATGTATCCTGTTGTTGAGGGGTGTAGTGTTCTACACATGTCTGTCAAGTCTAGTTCATTTATCGTATCATTCAGCGTCTCCATTTCCTTTTATATCCTCTGTCTAAATGTTCTATCCATTGATGAGAGTGGTGTATTGAAGTCTCCAATTATTACTGTGGAGTTATCTACTTCTCTTTTCTGTGTACCCAGTGTTTACCTCATTAATTTTGGGGCACTCTGGCTTGGTGCACAAGTATTTATGATTGTTATGTTTTCGTGATGAATTGACATTTTATTAATATATAGTGTCCTTCTTTGTCTCTTTTAATTGTTTAACTTTTGATGTCTGCTTTGTCTGATATTAATATAGCTACTCCCACTTTTTCTGATTGCTGTTTGCATGAAATATATTTTTCCAACTGTCACTTTCAGCCATTTTTGTCCTTGTGTCTAAGGTGACTTTCTTGCAGACAACATATAAATGGGTACTGTTTTTTAATCCATTCTGCCAGTCTGTTTCTTTTTTATTGGGGAGTTTAATCTATTAACATTTAGTGTTATTACTGTAAGGGCAGTACTTTCTTTTATCATTTTGTCTTTTGGATTTTTTATGTCATGTCTTATTTTTTCCTCTCTCTCTTTTTGCACTTCCTGATAATGTTCATTTCTACACTCCTCTCCAAACTTCTTTCTCCTATCTTTTCCTATCAGCCTGTAGCACTCCCTTTAGTATTTCTTGTAGTGATTATCTCTTATTCACAAACTCAGTGTCTGTTTGTTTGGCAATGTTTTAATCTTCCCTAATTTTTGAAGGGCAGTTTTGCCAGATAAAGAATTCTTTGTTGGCAGTTCTCTTTCAGTATCTTAAACATATCATACCACTGTATTCTCACCTCCATGGTTTCTGCAGAGAAACCTGTACATTGTCTAATTGAGCTTCCCTTGGTATGTGATAGATTGCTTTTCTCTTGCTGCTTTCAGAATTCTCTCTCTCTCATTGTCATTGAACAATGTGGTAAGTGTACTGGAGTAAGTCTATTGGGGTCTATACTGTACTTCTTGAATCTCTAATTTTCTGTCTTTCATAAGAGTTGGGAAATTTTCAGTGATTATTTATTCTATCATTCTTTCTGCCCCTTTTCCCATCTCTTCTCCCTCTGGGACACCCATAATATGTATATTTGTGCATTTCATGTTGTCAGTCAGCTCCTTAAGACCCTGCTCATATTTTTCCATTCTTTTCACCATCTGTTCTTTCATGTGTGAGAATTCAGATGTCTGGTCTTCCAATTCACTGATACTTTCTTCTGCCAGTTCAAATCTACTGTTGTATCCCTACAGTCTTTTTCATCTCCTCCATTATGCCCTTCATTCCCATAACTTCTGACATTTGCTTTTCCAAATTTATGAATTTTTCCTTATTGTCATCCAGTGTCATCCTTATGTCCTTCATCTCTCTTGTGATGTTTTCCCTAAGTTCACTGACTTGAATTTGAACTGATTTAGCTTTATTTGAACATCTCCAATTAGTTCTTCCTTCAGTTCATTAAATTAATTTAGCAATAATTGCTTCAATTCCTGTGTTTCTGTTTAATTATTATTTTATTCCCTTGGTTTGTCCATATTTTCATGTTTCCTATTATGGCTCATAATCTTAAGTTGTATAGGCATCTGACTTTCTTGATTAGTTTATTCTTGAGCTCATTTTCACTGTTTTACCTATGGCTTTCGTGTTGGTTGGCTTTGTTCTCTAACCCTTTGTGTTCAGTTCAGCCTATCCTAGACCTTTAACGTAAATTCTGTTTAGTTGATCAGAATTCTTCAACTCTTGTTTTTCTGATTTTTTTTTTTTTTTTTTTTTGCCCTGCCTCTATGTAGTCTCCTTGTGTGATGGTCTCCTCAGATATGGTGAACCCCAGTCAGGTTTTCCCAGTCCAGTGTAGCCCAGGTCTCAGGAGGAGGGTATGGATTTCCTTGAGAATGGAACCCTACTGTGCGAACTTTAGAGGCTATGCTTCTACTATGCTTTCCAGCAGGTGGATCTTGACAGCCTGCAGTTATCCCACTAAGGTGTGGAGCCTTTTGTTCTCCTTGTGATCCTTACCCTCTTTGAGGTGTGGCTGACTGAAGTGGGTTTCTGCATTCCAGCCCCTGGGGTCTGAGTTCCCAGAAGGAGGGCTGCCCCTGGAGCTTAGTCACACCCCCCTTTTCTTGGGAAGTTATGGTGTTTAGTGAATTTTCTCCACCACTGGATTTATTGCTTTTACTCTTAGTGCTATCTTAGCTCTGCTCTTGCCTGGTCCCAAACTGCAAGTCTTTGAGGCTTTCTGTAAGGGGCTTCTTAGAATAATTTTTTAGAAAAAAGAAAAAGATTATAAAAACAAAAAGAACAAGAAAAAGAAAAAGAAAAAGAAGGGCCAGTATGTACTATTTACATTCCTTGAAGAGCTAATGGACTATTGAAATGCTAAGAGAAAGACTTTGAGGGCCTTTAAAGAACAATCAAGAAAGCAGAGGACCTGGCTTTTCATACAAGGATCCTCACTCTCTGGATTTGCATATGTGTCTGATTCTGTTTGAACCCTGACCTTCTCCTTATTATGTTCACAGTAAATCTAAAAAGTCTCTGTTTTTAATTTTGGTGTTTTTTTTTTTTTTTTTTTTGTAGTTGAATCCTGCAGAAATGGATATTTTCTGACCCGTGGGAATGTGCCTAAAGCACATTTTAAAATTTTATTCTTTATTAGAGTTGTAGGTTTACAGAAAAATCATGCAGAAAATACCAAGTTCCCAGATACCCCTCAAACACTCAGTTTTCCCTATTAACATTTTGCATTAGCGTGGAATCTCTGTTACAATCGTGAAATGGTATTATAATTATTCTATTAACAATAGTTCATAGTTTACATTAGGGTTCACTTTTTTTGTGGTACACTTCCATACTTTTTTTTAATATATTCTAAAAACACATAAACACCTTAAAACTTCTTTAACTACATTCAAACATACAATTCACGATGTGCTACTGTGCTCACCAACCACTACCAAGACTTTTCCATCACCCCAAAAAGAAACGGCACCAGCTTGGCATTAACTCCCCACTTCCCAACCCCAACTCAGCTCCCGGTGACTTGCTTGAGCCAATACCATGAAATGGGTTGTGTTAAACGATGGGCATTGATTAGCTCACAGTTTTGGGACTACAAGAAAGTCAAGGTCAAGGTATCATCAAGGCGATGCTTTATTCTGAAGACTGTGGTGTCCAGGCTGGCTCCCGCCATCCTTGGTCCTTAGCATGTCACATGGCCGGGTACATGGTGGAGTCTTCTGGCTGCTCGCTTCTCTTCTGGGTTCTGTTGCTGTTTAGCTTCTAGCTTCCCGTGGCTTTCTCCCCATCTGAATTTCATTCCTCTTACAGAGGACTCCAGTAATACGATTAAGTCCCATCCTGACTGAGGTGGGCCACTCCTTAACCAAAGCTGCCTCGTCAAAAGGTCCCACTGACCATGGGTCCACCACACCCACAAGAACGGGTTAGATTTAAGAACATGTTCCTCTGGAGTACATACAGCTTGAAACCACCACACAGTCTAGTTTATCCTAGTTTCAGACTTTATGAATTTGCTTATTCTTATTATTTCATATACACGGGATCATATACTATTTTCCTTTTCCTTCTCCTGGCTTATTTCACTCAACATGGTATCTTCAAGGTTCATCCATGTTGCTGCAAGTATCAGAACTTCATTCCTTTTTATGGCTGAATAACATTTCATTTTATGTATATACCGCATTTTGTTTATCCACATGTCTCTCGATGGATACTTAGGTTGCTTCCACACGAATGTCGATGAAAATCATCAGCGAGCTGTTCTCAGCTGGAATCCAGGCAGGCACGAGCGCCGCAGCTGACCCCGCCAGCCCCCCATCCCCGTAATTCCAGCAACAAGGGCGTCAGGAGGAGGTGGGGACGCCCCAGGGGCGCAGAGAAGCCCACACCTTCCTGCGTCCCCGGCGCCTCTGGCGATCCCGGGTCGGGAGGACGGACCGACGGCGACGCCCGACAGGGAGGGGACGAGGCTGTCGGGCCCAGAGGAGGGACTCGGGCCTCCAGGTCGCCCAGGACTGTCCGAGGCTGAGCCCGCCCGGGCCCCGCTCTCTGCGCCGCCCCCACCGCCTTGTCCGGGCGGACTCCAGGACCCGGCGGCCAGCGCCCTCCCGCCCAGGCCCGGCCCTCCACGGGCTCCGGCTCAGCCGCCCGCCGGCCTCGGGGCCCTGAGGCCTCAGAGGGACAAACCCCCGCACCCGGGCGCAGCCCCTCCGTCTCCCGCCCGCGGGCCACAGGCTGAGGGGCAGGGCCCGGGCACTCCCGGAGGCGGGCTGGGGGAAGCCCCGGGGAGGCCGCGCGGGGGACTCCCGGGCCGGGGGGCGCAGCGGAGGAGGGGCGGGGTGGGGGGCGCTGTCCGGGACCGCCGAGCTTCCCCCCAAGGGAGCCGCCCCCTGACGGAGCCGGGCGCCTCAGCCCACGGCCGCCCCGGGCCCCTCCCCACGGCTCACCCTCAGGCGGGGCCGGGGTCACCACACGGACGCGGCCCTCGCTCCCCCACGGCCCAGGAGGAGGGTGGGACCTCTTAATCTCTTTTAACTGTTCACAAGCTGCTTCAGCCTAGAGGTCAATTTCTGATAGGGTAAGCCAATGATTGGACACAGGTTTAGTCTTTCATGATTCCATTTGACAGATTAGCATTTATATATAGCCCTCCAAATGTGAGCATAGGTATTACTCTGCTCTTTTGGGAACAGGGCAAGGAAACCATAATGGGAGCATAAACTGATTCCACACTGCACTGTGAAAGGGTGTGGAGAGGCCAACAGAGGTGCTCCTCCTCCTGAGTTTTAATTTGTAATTCCTTGATTCTACACTTACCCAGTTAATGAAAACTCTTTTATTATAATTGTGCTAAAGATTCCATAATAATCATAATATTACTGCTGTTACTCTCTTTCACCTAGACAAAAAATAATTTATTAGAGAAGTTGTATGTTTACAGAAAAATCATGTCAAAAATACAGTGTTCTTGGATGGTGGGCCAAGATGGCAGAGTGGTGATGAGTGGGTTTCAGTTATTCCTCCAGGGAAGTTGGTAGAAAGCCAGGAACTGTGTGGACCAGAAAATGCAGAGCAATTTGACTTTGGGCATACTTCATAAAACAATTACAAATGTGTGAGCAGCTGAGATCAGTGAAATCTGTAAGCTCTTGGGACCAGGGGAACTGTGCCCCTCCCTGCCAGGCACAGTCCTGTGGGAGGAGGGGTCATCAGTGCTGGGAACCAGAAGGGAGAACTGCAGTTGCAGCTCTATTGAAAACTAAGACTGCTGATAAAAACTCCAAACATAGATAGACTGAGACCAGACACCAGAGAATCTGGGAGAAGTCAACCCAGCAGAGTGGAGGTCAAGCTAGCAGAAACAGCAAAAAAAAAAAAAAAAAGAGAGAGAGATTAAGAAAGATAGAAATAAAATTGACCTGGGGAAAAGGATTTATGGCTTTAAGGAACTATCATATAGATCACTGAGAGGGAAGTAAAGTCTAATTCATGGAGACTAGAGATGATATTCAGATTATATAAAGACAATTTGCAAAGACTAAAATATGATTTTTGCATGTGTTTGTTTTTGTTAGCTCCTGGCACTCAAGAAATTTCTGCCATATCACTAGGTGTATGAAAGATTAAGGAACAGATGGCTCAAGGATGAAATTCCAGAGTTAACATCAGAAAATATTGAAATATAAAATGTGGAACAAAATATTACAAAACAAATACAAGGAAATGAATACCAATCCAAAGAAATATGCTAAAACTTCAGAAACTGTCAAAAAGGAATATCAGAATTTGGGAATAGGAAACAAAGACTTAAAAAATGATTTTCAGTGGTCTCAAAAAGGTAAAGGAAAACCCAAAGAATCAAGGAATATCAGAAATATGATGAATTAACATGATGAAAATCTCAATAAAGAGATTTTTTTTTAAAAAAAGGAACAAAACATACTGGAGTTGAATGTCAAAATAAGTGAATTGAAAAATTCACTTTAGGGTTTCAACAGCACCATGGAGCTGGCAGAAGAAAGAATCAGTGATCTTGAAGACAATAAAATGGGAATGATTCCAGTTGTGGAGCATAAAGAAAAAATAATTTAAAAATACAAACAGTGCCTGAGAGATCTGTGAGTTACCATCAAGCATACTAATATACACATTTTAGGGGTCCTAGAAGTAGCAAATAAAGAGAGAAAGGGTCAGAAGGAACAGTAAAAAAATAATGGCCAAAAACTTCCTGAATTTAATTAAAGATATTAACATCCACACTCAGGAATTCAATGATCCTCAAACAGGATAAACTCAATGAGAACCATGCCCTGATACAGTGTAGTTAAGCTGCCAAATGCAAAGGACAAGGAGAGAGTTCCAAAAGCTGCAAGAGAAAAGCAATGTCTTATTTATAATGGAGACCCAGTAAGGTTAAGTGCCAACTTCTCATCAGACACCAGGAGTGCAATACAGAGAGAAATGAAATATTTAAATTGCTGAAAGAAAATAATTGTCCAATATTTTATGTCCAGGAAAAATGTCTTTCAAATGGGAGGGAGAACATGACTGTCCTACCAGCTGCTCCCTTTTGGGCCTTGCCAATAAGAGATATTAGAGTCTAGGGAGGAAAGAAGAATTTCCTCCTTTAGTTTTGCTCTTTTCTTCCTGTTAGCTTATTGTTTATGTCAACATCAGCTCAGTATATTCTCTTCAGTTGGACAGAAGTTCCTTGTTATAGTAACAGTTTAATCCAGTTTTCAGTTTTCCATCACTCACTGAACCAGACTTATGACACCCTACCCACCTCAGAGATCTAGCATTATTTGACCAGTGGCTCCTTCTTACAGGTCTGAGTCACAGTCCCAGGGACCCCTCACTTACCATTCTAATTTTTAATAAATTCAACTTCTTCATTTTGTTGCCTTAGCCATAGTCATGGTAACCACTTCCCACATTTGCTATCTCCATAATAACTTTAGTGTCCTCTTTTTGTCTTTTCAGTAACATGATAAACCACTTCATAACTAGTTAAAATAGTTTTAAATTAAGTTCTTTCCTAAAAAATTACTGGTGGGCTTTCTATCTCTTGGCTGGGCCCTGGTTGATGCAGAAAAAATTTGAACTTTATTAAATATTGACACTTTTCTCCAAATTGTACTAATTTACACTCTCATGAGCAGTTTGAGAAAGTTTCCATTGTTCCCACATATTCACCAGTACTTATTATCAGTCTTTTAAAATTATGCCTATCTTTTAGTAGCAATTTTGCTAATATACATATATATATTTCAAAATATATGATGTAATATTGGGTTTTATAAATGTTTATGTGTAATATGTGTGTATGCATATACAGATCCCAAAAAACTTTATTTTATATGGGCAGTATTCATTTTGCTTTATCCATAGTCACCACCTATGTTGCTCTTCATTTCTTTCTGCATACCAGTATCATTTTCCTCTTTTCCTGAAGAATACCCTTTAGAATTTCCTTTAGAAGGGTCTGTTAGTGGTGAACCTCTCAAATGTGTCTGAGAATGGTTTTAATTGCACCTCTTTAAAATAAGCAAAAGTGAATCCTTTACTCATTCGGTAGTGCTATACAAAGTAAAATGATGTTACATTAAATTTTTTTTCTTGAATGTCCTAAAATGTTTATGATGACCCAGGATATTCAAATTAATTATCAGATGCCCCAAAATATACTTTACACTTGAATATACATTTTATACTTTCTGCCCTTTGTATACAGCATGCCCTTACCTTCATTTATTAACTTATAAAGATGTCATCTCATCAACTCTCTGTCTCCAGCTCACCCATACACAAAAGTAGACGTAGAAGCAGAAAGAAGATCAATAGTTTCCAGCAGGGTGAAAATTGACTCATAAAGAGAGAGAGAGAAATTTCTAGGTGATGGAAATACTCTGTATCTTGATTGTAATGTATGCTAGTGGTGTATGCAATAGTCATCAAATGAGTAAACTTAAGGTTTAAGCATTTCAAGTGAATTATATCTCAATTAAAATTTAAAAACAAAACATAAAAGTTTCCCTATTTCCAAAAAATAAAAAAATAAAAAAGTGAGGGAGCATTTAAGGCATTCCAAGAAGAACAAAATCTGAGGGAGTTTGTTACTTATTCTACAAGCAATGCTAAAGGGAGGTATTCACACTGAAAGGAAGGACCCTAGACAGTAGATTGTAGGAGCATAAACAGAAAAACATTTCCAACAAAGGTATCCATAGTGTAATTATAAATGCCAGTACTTTTGTAATGTATTTTTTGGTATGTAACCACAATTTTACTTCTTATATGACCTAAAAATTCAAATCCATGTAAAGTAATGATAAATCTGTCATTTGTGGTAAATAATGTATAAAGATATAGTTTGTATCATTCCACAAAATTATGGCAAGATGGAAGAGTATAAAACAATGTTTGTGTATGCTTTTGAAGTTAAGTTGGCATCAAGTAAAGTGATTATTATAGATTAAGATGTTAAATTTAAGCCCCTTAGTAACCAAAGAGAAATGTCTGAAAAATATGTACAGAATGTTATGAGAAGGGACTGAAAATGGAACACTACAAAAAATAAAATGAATTTGAAAGTAGGCATTAATAGAAGAATTTTGAGACAAAAAAGAAATAAGACTCACAATGTTGAAATACCAAAATGGTAGAAGAAAACCCTGCATTATCAGCAGTTTCTTTAAATGTAAATTGATTAAACTCACCAATCAAAATGGAGGTATGGATCAAATGCACAACTCACCTATTTGCTGTTTACAAGAGTCACTTTAAATTCAAATAATTAAGTAGGTTGAGAGTGAAAGGATGGAAAACACATTCCAAGCAAAGAGTAAATGAAAGAGAACTGAGTAGCTATACTAATATCAGATAAAACAGACTTTCAGTTCAAAATGGTTGCAAGGGAGAAATAAAGACACTATGTATAATAAAGGGGTCAATTTAAAAAGAGTACATGACAGTAAAAAATATATGTGCACTTAACAACAGAACCTCAAAGCTTATAAAGCCAATATTTATATATTTGAAGGGAAAAAATAGATGTTTCTATATTAATTGTGGGATACTTCAATACACCACTTTCAATAATGTATGGAATATCTTGAAAAAAGATCAATAAAGAAAGGGAAGATTTGAATGATATTCTAATCCAGCTAGACATAACAGACATATACATACCCCTTCATCCATCAATAGCAGATTACACATTCTTCTCTATTGCAGACAATCATTCTCCAGGGTAGACTCCATGTGAGTTCACAAAGCAAGTCTCAATAAATTTAAAGATATTGAAATCATGCAACATATATTTTTTACAACATTGGAATTAAGTTAGAAATCAGTAACAGAGGGAAAACTGGAAAAATTTTAAATAATTGGAAATTGAACAATGCACTTTAAACAACTAATGGAATGAGGAATAAATCACAAGTGAATTCAGAAATATCTTGATATGAACAAAAGTTAAAATACAACCAAAACATATGGGATGAAGCAAAGGCAATGCTGAGAAGGAAATTTATAAATATAAATGCTTACATTAATAAAAGAAGAAAGCTCTTAAATTAGAGACTGAATAATAACTAGAGAATCTAGAAAAAGAAGATGAAGTGAATCTCAAAGTGAGCAGAAGAAAAGAAATAACAGATTAGTGCAGAAATTAATAAAATTGAGAACAAAAAAATAGAATTAAGAAAACCAAGTCATGTTCTTTGAAAAGCTCAACAAATTTACAATCCCTTATACTGACAAAGATAAAAAAAAGATGCAAATAAATAAATCCAGAAAAGAGAAGAGACACATTGCTATTGACCACCAGAAATAAAAAAAGGATCATAAGAGGATACTGTGAGCAGCTGCATGCCCACAAATAAGACAACCTAGATAAAATGGACAGATGCTTATAAACATATGAAAAACCTACACTGACTCTAGAAGAAAAAGATCTTAACAGACTGATTGAAAGTATAGAGATGGAATTAGTCATCCCAAACCTCCCCACAAAGAAAAGCCCATGATCAGATGGCTTCATACATGAATTCTGACAGTCATTCCAGGAAGATCTAACTTCAATCCTGCTCAAACTCTTGCAAAAAATCGAAGATGAGCAATCACAACTTAACTCATTCTATGATGCCAACATCACCCAACAACAAAAGCAAGATAAACATAGTATAAGAAAAGAAATTCAGAAACAAATTTCTCTTGTGAATATAGATGCAAAGAACCCCAACAAAATACTTGCAAATAAAATCCAACAGCACATTAAAAGAAGCATACACAATGATCAAGTGGGTTTTATCCCAGTATGCCAGAGTCATTCAACATAAGAAAATGTAGTACATCACATGAACAAAATGAAGGGAAAAAACCTTTATTATCTCAATTGAGGCAGAAAAGACATTGGCCATACAAAAACACACAGAAACATAGTAATAGAAGGAAACTTCTTCAACATGCTAAAGGGCATATATGAAAAACCCACAGCCAACATCATATTCAGTGGTGAAAGACAAAGATTTCCTTCTAAGATCTGGAACAAGATAAGGATACTCACTGTTACCACTGCTATTCAACATATACCAGAAGTCTTAGCTAGAGGAATTAAGCAAGAAAAAGAAATAAAAAAATATCCAAATTGGAAAGAAAGCAGCAAAACTTTCACAATTTGCAGATGACATGATCCTATACAGAGAAAATCCTGAAAAACTGGTAACAAAGCTACTAGAGCTAATAAATGAATTCAGCAAAGTGGTGGGGTGTAAGATCAACATGCAAAAACTGGTATTGTTTCTATACACTAGTAATGAGCAAGCTGAAGGAGAAATAAAGGAAAAAAATCCATTAATTATACCAACTAAAAGAATCAAATATCTAAGAATAAATTTAACCAAGGTTGTAAAGGACTTATACACACACAAAAAAAATATGGAACACTATTAAAAGAAATTTTTAAAAATTCCTAATTAAGTGGAAGGACATTTTTTGTTCATGGATTGGAAATCTAAATATCATTAAGGTGTCAATTCTACCCAAAATGATTTACAGTTACAATTCAATCTCAATCAAAATTAGAAAAGGCTATTTTGCGAAAAGCCAATTATCAAATTTATTTGGAAGCGTAAACTGCTCAGTATAGCAAAAAGAAAAAACAACTTGGAAAAGCAGAAATAAGTTGAGGACTCACACTTCCATGCATAAAAGCATATAACAAAGCTACAGTGATCAAAACAGCATGATACTGAGTTGCTGTGATACTTACTTCTCTGGGTGCAGGCATGGAGCATTAGATGTGGGTGCTCTTGCATGGGTTAGGAAGGTGAAACCATGACGTTCATCAGTGAAAACATTCTTTTTGGAATGGGATATCCTCTTCTGGAAATCTCTGCTGTAATGGACAAGTATAAACTTGATAAGTATTCTCTGAAACCAAATGACCAAATCTTCACTGAAGACAAAACACAAGGAATTTGTTATTCAGGAATTGGAATGGGAGGTCTCTAATATTTGCCAGCTAATGAAAAACAGGCAGAATCACCTTCAGAAAGACAAAGTCCAAAATTAAGTGCCAAAATACTGTACATAATTTAGGACTTGGTAGTTTCCAGCATCAGCTACAGGGAAGGGGATTGAAAGTGAACAGGACTGGAACTGAGTATTGAAGAAGTATTGCTTCTGAGGGAAATTCAGCATATAGAGAAGGGATGATAGTCCTTAGAAATATGGCAAGGAAGGCAAAGAAGGAAATAATGGAGAAAAATAAGAACCCTATATAAAATAAATCCCTTTCTCCCAATGTCATCATCCATCAAAGAAACTACTCAGAAGAGGTCACTTTGAAATTAGGAACACTGTCTATAAAATAGATTGGAGTAGAAAAATTAGAAGAAATCCTTAAAAGTTATTGTAAAAAGACAGAAAATTTAAATAACAGCATGAGCTGATGAGAATTTACCTCCCAAAATCAACATGTCACTATTTGTGGATGACATTGTCCTATATTTAGAAAATCCAGAAAAAATGACAACAAAGCTACTTGAACTAATAAACAAGTTCAGCAAAGTGACAGGATACAAGATCAACATGCAAATATCAGTGGTACTTCTATACAATAGTAATGAGCTATCTGAACAGGTAATCAAGAAAAAATTCCCCCTTACAAGAGCAACTAAAAGAATCAAGTATTCAGAAATAAACTTAACTAAGGATGTAAAGGACTTGCACACAGAAAACTAAAAAACACTGCTAAAATAAATCAAAGAGGACATAACTAAATGGAAAGAATTCTGTGTTCATGGGTTGGAAGGATATGTCATTAAGATGTCAATTCTACCCAAATTGATTTACAGATTAAATGCAATACAAATGACAATTCCAACAGACTACTTTGCAGAAATGTAGAGGCTAATTATCAATTGTGTTTGGAAGGAAAAGGGGCCTTGAATGCCCAAAAACATCTTTGTTTAAATTCATTTTTACTGAGATATATTCACATACCATGCAGTCATATGAAACAAAACATACATTCAATTGTTTACAGTACCACTATATAGCTGTGCATTCATCACCAAAATTAATTTTTGACATTTTCATTACCATAAACTCAAACATAGTAAGAATAAAAATTAAAGTGAAAAAGAACAATTAAAGTGAAAAAGAACTATTAAAGTAAAAAAGAACACTGGGTGCCTTTTTTTTTCTTCCCTTGTTTTTCTACTCTTCCATCCATAAACTAGACAAAGGGGAGTGCAAAAACATCTTGAAAAAGAATGGAGTGGGAGGTATCATGCTTCCTGACCAAAGCAGAAGAAATGAAAGAAAAAATAAATAAAAAGGATCTCCTCATAATTGAATACTTCAGTGCTTCAATGGACCTTGTCAAAATGGTGAAAAGGCAACCAAATCAATGGGAGAAAATATTTAGAAAGCACATATCTGATAATGGTTTGAAATCTAGAATATATAAAGAAATCCTACAACTCAATAATAAAAAGACAACTCAATTTAAAAAATGGGCAAAGAACATGAATAGACATTTCTCTAAAGAGGAAATACAGATTGCAAATAGGCATATAAAAAGATGCTCAGCTTCACTCGCTATTAGGGAAATGAAAATCAAAACCACAGTTTGATATCATCTCATCTACTAGAATGGCTCCTATTAAACAAACAGACAACTACAAGTGTTCAAGAGGATGTGGAAAAATTAAAACACTTATTCACTTCTTTGGGAATGTAAAATTCTATAGCACTTTGGAGGGTGATTTGGTGATTTCTCAGAAGCTAAATATAGAGTTGCCTTATGACTCGGCAATCTCACTATTCAGGATGTACCTGGAAGATTTGAAAGACATTGATAGACATGCAAACAGACATTTGCACACTGATGTTCATAGCAGCATTATTAACAATTGCCAAAAGACGGAAACAACCCAAGTGTACACCAAGACATGAATGGATAAATAAAATTTCTTGTATACATATGATGGAATATTATTCAGCAGTAAGAAAGAATGAAGTCCTGAAGCATATTACAACATGGGTGAAACTTGAGGACGTTATTTTAAGTGAAATAAGTCAGAAAAAAGGACAAATATTGTGATCTCACTGATATGAATCAATTATAATATTGAAACTCATAGGCATAAAATGTAGAATACAGGTTGCCAGGATATAGAATGAGGCTAAAGAATGGGGAGTGTTTGCAGAAGGTATAACTAGGGTGTACTTAAATGTTTGAAAACGGACAAACATGATTGTAGCACATTATTGTGAGAATAATTAAGGGTGCTGAGCAGTGTGTGAGTGTGGTGGAAAGGGGAAGTTTAGAGTCATGTATGACCCCAGAAAGAAAGTTGGAGGTTAAAACATGGGAATGCTTTAAACAGCGAATCCTGGGGTGGACAATGTCAGTGATTAACAGTGCAATTATAAAAAGTTCTTTCATGAACAAGAGCAGATGTATGAAATTATTTTAAGGAGTTGATAATAGAGGGGTATATGGGGAAATATGTACCTACTGCAAACTGTGGACTATAGTTAACAGTAATATTTTAATATTCTTTCATCAACAGTAACAATGTGCCATACCAATATTATGGGTCAGTAATATTGGGAATAAAAAGTATGGAAGGATTAGGGTTTTCCTTTCTTTTTATTTCTTTTCTGGAATAATGGAAATGTTCTACATTTCATCATGGATCTGTATGCAGAACTATGTGATGACACTGTGAATCAATGAGTGATTACATCTTCTGATGGTTTTTATGCTGTATGAATATATCTCAATAAAATTTCATTAAAAACAGTATGGTACTGCTACAAGAATATATATATCCATATAATGGATGGAATTGAATGAAAGTTTAGAAATTTACCCTCACACAAATGGTGAATTGATTTTTGACAAGGCTGCCAAGTCCACTCAATTGGGAAAGAATATTCTCTTCAATAAATGGGTGCTGGGAGAACTGGGTATCCAAATGCAAAAGAATGAAAGAGAACCCCTATTTCACACCATATACAAAAATCAATACAGAAGAAGACAGTGGCATAGAGAGGAATGGATGCTAGATTGTCCTCCTGGAACAACTAATAAACAACCAGGAACAACTAGTAAATAATCTGGAATAACTGCAGGGGGACCAATGGGACTGTCTACTCATCATACACCAACCTGAATTGGGAGCAATGCCCAAGATTGCAGCAAAAAAACTGTAAGCAAAAGTATGGATTCAAACCAGGACTCCCTCCCCCCACAGCTTGAACTGCAAAGCCTCATGGTGCTAGAGGGCAGCACTCTCTGAGCAAGCAAATATAGCCCAGCTGAGCTCCAACTGGTGTTTTAATTAACAAACATGGACTGCTCAATACAAGCTATGAACCCCTAGCAAGCAGACGGAGGCTTTTAGTGATGACTGACCTTGGAGAGCTGGAGGGTGGCTGCAGACTAGTCCTGAAGGGGGCTTTCTGTCCATTTTTCAGCTCAGTGGAGAAAACCTCAGCCATTTTCAGTTTCCAGTGCTCTGACCCAGACAAGGGTGGAGATGGCACAGGCAGAGAGACTATTCAAATGTAAATGACCTCTCCCAAGGGGTTGTATCATCCTTAAGAGAGAGAAGGTGGTGCCAATCTCTACTACCAACCTTCCATTCAGGACCAGACCCCAGAGCCTGGGAGAAAACAGCCAAATGCCACACCTCCTCACACCAGTTGGGAGCTACAGGCTGACAAGTGCCACCTGTTGGGCAGAAAAGCACAGTGACTTGAAGCCTCACAGGGTGCATCAATTTTCTGAAACACCTCAGGGAAACTGGATACTATTGCATCCTTCCAAGATCTGAGACTGTTCTGGTCTAGGAAATCCTGTTTGGGGTAACCAAGGAAACCAGATGCCTAGACAACAGAAAACTATATCCCATATTAAGAAAAATGAAGCTATGGCTCAGTCAAAGTAACAAACTTACACTTCAACTGAGATACAGGAATTGAAACAACAAATGCTAAATCAATTAAAAAATGTAGGGACTATGTGGCAAAAGAGATGAAGCATATAATGAAAACACTGGTCATACATCAGGTAGAAATCGAAAGTTTGGAAAAACAACTGGCAGAATATACAGAAATGAAAGGCAGAACACAAGAGATGAAAGACACGATGGAAACATACAACAGCAGACATCAAGAGGCAGAAGAAAACACTCAGGAACTGGAGAACAAGGCAACAGAAAGCCTACAAACAAAAGAACAGATAGAGAAAAGAATGGAAAAATATGAGCAGCATCTCCAGGAACTTAAGGACAAAATGAGGAGCAGGCAGGTATGTGCCATTGGTGTTCCAGAAGGGGAAGAGAAGGGAAAAGGGGCAGAAGTAGTAATGAAAGAAGTAATCAATGAAAATTTCCCATCTTTTATGAAAGATGTAAAACTATGTATCCAAGAAGCACAGCATACCCCAAACAGAATAGATCTGAATAGGCCTGTGCCAAGACGCTTAATAATCAGATTACCAAATGTCAAAGATAAAGAGAGAATCCTGAAAGCAGCAAGAGAAAAGTGATTCATCACATACAAAGGAAGCTTATAAGACTATATGCAGATTTCTCAATAGAAACCATGGAGACAAGAAGGAAATGGGGTGATATATTTCAGATACTGAAAGAGAAAAACCACCAACCAGGAATCCTATATCTGGCAAACCTGTCCTTCAAATATGAGGTAGAGCTTGAAATATTCTCTGACAAACAGACAATGACAGAGTTTGTGAACAAGATAACTGCTCTACAGGAAACACAAAAGCAAGCACTGCAGACAGAAAGGAAAAAAAAATACTGGAGTGAGAGGTTTGGGAAACAATTTTGGGAGATAGTAGCACAGCAATGTAAGTACACTTGGAAAAGATTACTGTGAGTATGGTTGAAAGAGGAATGTTGGGACCATGTGGGACACAGAAAAAAGATGGAAGATAAAGACTGGGACTGTATCAATCAGTGAAATCTAAGGTGCTCAATGATTGTAATAAAGGGTACACATATGTTTTTAAATGAGGTAGAACAAATGAATGTCAACATTGCAAGATATTAAAATAGGGTGGGATTGGGGGAAAATTCAATCAATGCAAACTAGAGACTATAATTAACAGAAATTTTGTATTATGCTTCTTTTAACATAACAAAGGCAATATACCAAAGCTAAATGCCTATGGGAGGGGGGGACATAGGGGAAGGGTTTTGGACTCCTGGCATTGGTTATGTTGTCTCTTTATTCTACTTTAGTTTAATGCTATCTTTTCTTTTTCTGCTTTCTATTTGTCATTTTTTTTTCTCTCTCTCTTGTTCTTTGTCTCTCTACCTTCTTTAACTCTTCCTCCTTCTTTGTGGAAGAAATGGAGATGTCCTTATATAGATAGTGGTGATGGTGCTGAATACATAAATACATGACTGTACAGCGAACCAATGATTGTTTACTTAGGACAGAATGTATGGTGTGTGAAAAAAATCGTAAAAAATGGGTTGATGAAGAAAACTTGAGGACACTGTATTGAGTGAAATAAAGCAGGCACATAATGACAAATATTGGCAGGGCCTCATTAATATGAACTAATCATAATATATAAACTCATAGGCATGTATTATAACTTACCAGAATATAGAATGAGGCTGAAGAATGGGAAGTGGTTACTTAGTATGAGCAGAATGCCCAACTAGGGTGAACTTAAACATTTGGAAATGGACAGAGGTGACGGTAGCACGTTGTGAGAATAAACAGCAGTGCTGAATGGTGTGTGAACGTGTTCGAAAGGTAAGCTTAGAATCATGTATGTCACCAGAAGGAAAGTTGGAGGTTAAAAGATGAGAATGTAAAAAACGATGTATCTTGTGGTGGACAAGGTCTGTGATTGACTGTAAAAATATTAGAAATCTCTCTCATAAACTAGAACAAATGCATGACAGTATAACTGGAAGTTAAAAATAGAGGGGCATATAGGAAATATATATACCTATTGCAAGCTGTATACTACAGCTAGTAGTGTTTTAACATTATTTCATTAACAGTAACAGATGTACTATATGAAAACTGTGAATCAGTAATGGATGGGTGCATAGTTAGAAGAATGGGAGGATTTGAGTTTCCTTTTTTTGCCTTTATTTCTTTTCTGGAGTAATGAAAATGTTCTAAAAATTGAAAAAAATAATTGTGATGGATGCATGGTTGTATGATGGCACCTGACTGTACACTTTGGATCTCTGGATAATTGTAAGATTTGTGAGCCATCTCAATAAAAATTTTAAAAAATTCAATGAAAAATGGATCAATGAGCTAAATATAAGAACCAGGACTAGAAAACCCCTAGAAGAAAACATAGGGAAGCCTCTGTAGGATCTTGTGTTAGTCAATGTTTTCTTACACTTTATACCCAAAACACAAACAACAAAAGAAAATATAGATAAATGGGATCTCCTCAAAATTAAAAACTTTTGAGTGTCAAATGACTTTGCCATGAAAGTGGAAAGACAGCTATTCAATGGTAGAAAATATTTTGGAAACCACATACCAATATTGTATGATTTCACTGATATGACCTAATTATAATAAGCAAACTTATAATGTTAGAATCTAGAATATAGATTACTTCATTTGTACAGAATTTGTATTTAGGTTGATTGTAAAGCTTTGGAAATATATGGTGATGATGCTACCATATTATTGTAAGTTAAATTAACAGCACTGAATTATGCATGTGTATGTAGATGAAAGAAGTTTTGGGTCATGTAAGCTACTAGAATGAAAGTTAGAAGAAAATACATGGGACTGTGTAATTCAGTTAGCCCTGTTGTGGATAATGGATTGAAGTTAACAGGACAAGTAAAAGAATGTTCTTTTATGAATTATCACAAATATATGACACTAGTAGGTGGTGTCAATAATAAGCTGGTGTATGGGAAAATAAACCTAATGTAAACTATGGATTATAATTAATTGCTTTTCCAGTTTGCTATAGCTGTCATTATGCAAAATACCCAAAATGGATTGACTTTTTGAATGTAATTTTATTGAAATTTATTCACATACCATACATTCATCCAATGTGTACAATTGTTAGTTTCATCATATAGTTTTGCATTCAACACCACAATCAATTTTTGAACATTTTCATCACTCCAAAAAATAAAATGAAAATAAGAATAAAAATAAAATAAAAGAGAAAACACGAAGCATCCCATATGCCTCACACCACTCATTTACTTTTTTAATTGAAACATATTCACATACCCTACAACATCCACAGTGTAAAACAATTGTTGACAGTATCATCATATAATTATGCAATCATCACCCCTCAATTTTTGAACATTTTCATTACTCCAAAAAATAAAAATAAGAATAAAAGTAAAAGTAAAAAGAACACTTTAAATGTTCCATATCCCCCTCCGCCATATTATTCATTTACTTTTTGTCCTCATTTTTTTCTACTCATTTATCCATATGCTGGGTAAAGGGAACATGAGACATAAGGTTTTCACAACCACATGGTAACATTAATGAAGTTGATATTCTTCATTGTGTTATCATAATGATAACTTCATTAATCAAAGATACTGGGTTGCAATTCAAAAATTTCAGATATTTCCTTCTAACTATTCTAATAAACTACACTAAAAATAAACTAAAAATGGATATCTGTATAACACCTGAGAGTTACCTCCAGTATGACCTCTCAACTCCATTTGAAATCTCTGTCATTGAAACCTAATTTTGTTTCAATTCTCCTCCCTCTTTTTGTCCAACGGTTTTCTCAATTACATGATGCAGGGTCCAGGCTTATTCCCAGGAGTCATGTTCCACATTGCCAGGGAGATTTATACCCCTGGGAGTCATGTCCCAAGTAGGGGAAAGGGCATTGATTTTGCCTGCTGGTTTGGCTTAGAGAGAGAGGCCACATCTGAGACACAAGAGACCCTCCAGGGGTAACTCCTAGGCACAATTATGAGTAGGATTAGCCTCTACTTTGGAATATCAAGCTTTGTTAGGGCAAGCATCAAGATCAAGTGGTTTGGCCTACTAAGTTGGTGATTCCCGATGTTTGCAAGAGTATCAGGAATTCTCCAGATGGGGAAGTTTAATATTTCCACATTTTCCACAGTCCCTTAAGGGAGTTTTGTAAATACTTTTTATTCTCTGCCCAAATTACTCTGGGTTGTATTGGGGCTTCATGCTAACCTGTACAAACAAGGTCTCACTCCCTGGTGAAGGTTGCATGTAATTATGGCATTTTAGTAAACTGACCATACAAGTTAAATTACATAGTGTTCTACAGAAACAGTTAGAATTTGCACCATGTAACCATCTCTTCCTTTGGTCCCACACAGAAATCAAAGTTTTAAAACATGGTTAGTATCATCCTGTACCCTTTAGTCAGATCTACCCCAATCTCAACCAAGTCCATTTCATTTCTCTCTGCAATCAAAGTCTGATCTCCTTTTCAGCCTCTTTAGCAGTTGATTCATGGGGCAATGCTGACACTCACAGCTGCCAGAGTCTGGCTCTGAGTCCCAGGTGCCCCATAGATACCCAGAGCCCCAGGGACCAACCACATGACACACAGACAGCTCAGAATCTCAAAATTTAGAAATAACTGTTACAGCTTATTAATAAATTTGAGTGCTGCAAGAGCTTACAATCTAGGAACATTTACATAAGCCTTCCCCTTATAGCCCATGTTCCCAGATTCAATTCTCAGAGTTTATACATTGTTGCTGGTCTATATTAGTGAGGCATTATGTTTGTCTTTTCATTTCTGATTTATTTCACTCAACCTACTGTTCTCATGGTCCATTCACTTCATTGCATACCTCATAGCTTCATTATTTCTTGCTGCTGCCTCATGCAAAAACATTCTTATATTTGTACATTTAATCACACACATTGACCACCCTAAGTTTCAGTAAGTTATACAGCCCCAATCTTTATCTTCTATCATTCCTTCTGGTGTTATACAGACCCAAAAACATACTCTTTCAACTGTATTCACAGTCATCTTTTTTCAGTGTGCATACAATATTGTGCTACTGTCACACAGTATTGTGCTATCCATTCTGGATCTATATGTTCAGTTCTTTTGAACACTCTGTACTCCTTCAGCATCAAATGCCTGATATCTACCCTCTTTCTATCTCCTGTTATCTTCATTTATACACTCTTCTCCAAATCTCTCTCTCCTGTATTTTCCTGTCTGTAGCACTCCCTTTTGTATTTCCTGAGAGGAAGTCTTCTGTTCACAAACTCTCTCAGTGTCTGTGTATCTGTAAATATTTTAAACTCTCCCTCATTTTTGAGGGACAGTTTTTCTAGATACAGGATTCTTGGTTGGCAGTTTTCCTTTTTCAGTATCTTGAATATGTCACACCACTGCCTTCTCACCTCTATGGTTTCTGCTGAGTGATTTGCACTTAGTCCTATTGAGCTTGCCTTGTATGTGATAAATTGTTTCTCTCTTGCTGCTTTCCAAATTCTCTCAAATTGTCTTTGATGTTTGAAAATCTGATTAGTGTTGGAGTAGGTCTATTTGGATCAATTCTGTTTGGGGTATACTGTGCATCTTGGACCTATAATTTTGTCTTTCATAAGAGTTGGAAAATTTTCATTATTTCCTCTATTATTTCTTCTGCCACTTTTCCTTTCTCTCCTCATTCTGGGACACCTATAACACATATATTCATGTGCTTCATGTTGCCCTTCAGTTCCCCAAGATCCTGCTCATATTTTTCCATTCTTTTCCCTATCTATTACTTTGTGTGCAGGATTTCAGATATCCTGTCCTCCATCTCACTGATCTTTTCTTCTGCCTCTCCAAGTCTGCTGTTGTATGTCACCATTGTGTTTTTTCATCTCTTCTATTGGGTCTTTCATTCTGATAAGTTCTGCTGCTTGTTTTTCCAAGCTTATGAATTCTTCTTCATGGTCACCCAGTATCTTCTTTATATACCTTATCTCTTTTGTCAATTCTCTCTCACCTCATTGATTTGATTTAAAAGATTTGTTTGAATATCTATAGTTAGTTGTTTCATCTCCTGAATCTCAGTTTAAATGTTAGTTTCTTCCATTGACTGGGCCATATCTTCCTGTTTTCTGTTGTGACTCATGATTTTCTGCTGTCTTGGTGTATGGCTTTTTGACTGGTTTAATCTGGAGATTTTTTTTCTCTCTTTTGTGTAAGGTTTTCTTGTTGGTTGACTTTGATATCTATCTTTTCTTTGTTTCTATATCTAGCCAGTTGTCAGATTGGCTCTACCCCCTAGTTTTCTCCCCCAAATCAGGCACCCACCATGGCCTGCCACAGGGATGGGAGGTAGACACTAGGTACCCCAACAAGTTCACTGTGTGTGGTAATACAAAATCTGCTTGCTTCCAGTGGTGCTGTCTTTTGACTGTCCAGTAGATGACCCTGTTTTGTAACTTAATCATCCTCAGATATTGCTCTGTCTTGGAGTGAGCACACTGGGCCCAAGCTGCAGGATTCCTATGCCCTCACTCTGCTGGCCAAAATCTGGTTTGACATTAATCTCTATTTGCAGCACAGCCCTTCCCCAAGCCACCATATGCTGCCCCTCTGTGGCAAAGTATGCCTTTACCCCATCCAGCACTCCAGCTGTCTCCAAGGCAAGGAAACTGCTGTTGGTCATTGCTTCTCTCAAGGGTGGGGAAAGGCTTTCAGACCCAGGACTGGAAACACATCTCTGTCTGCATTTTCTCATTCTCTTTGTCCCTCACTGTTCTGAGCCTTGAAATATCCTCCTCTGTTCACCAGGTCTTCAAAAAGTGAGCATAATTTTCACTGCTATGAGATTTTAAAATCTGTGTCCCCAGTGGGAGGGGTCCTTTCTTTTGCTTCTGTGTCTTTCCTGCATGGAGACCAAATGAGGGTGAGGGGAGACAACTGGCTGGTCTAGGACAGAAAATTCCTACCTGATATTTCTTCTCATTCTTCAATTTGGCATTTTCAGGGTCTTTCTCCAGTCTATACCCTCCTCCAGAGTTTCAAACAATTCAGAATTGTCGCTTTTTTTCTTTGAATCTCTGGAGAGAAGTTTTCAGTGGCTTTTTACGTCACATGTTGATGACATCATTCCTTGGATTGGCTTTTTCAAAGGAGATTTCTTAGGTTACAATTTTAAAGTTCTAAGGCCATAAAAGTGTCCAAACTAAGACATCAACAAGAGGACTCCTTCAGTGAAGAAAGGCTGATGGTGTCCAGAACACCTCTGTCAGCTGGAAAGACAAGTGGCTGGCATCTCCTGGTCCTTTGTTCCTGGGTTCTGGTTTCTAAATGGCTTTCCCCAAAATGTTTCAGAGTTCCTGTCTTTCTTAGCTTCTCTCTCTCAGCTTCTGTGCATCTTTCCTTGTTCTCCCAGGGCATTTCTCTTTAAGTACATATGGGTCCTCTCTTAGCTTCCCTGGGATAAACCTAGGGCTTCATCTCTTAGCTTAGCATCACCAAACATCCTTCTGTCTGCATCTCCAAGCATCTGGATCTGTGTCAACCTCTTAGTTCTCTTAAGGACTCCTGTAAACTAAGCAAAACCCACCTTGAATGGGTGGGGTCACACCTCCATGGAAACAATCTAATCAAAATGTGTCACTCACAGTTGAGTGGGTCACATCTCCATGGATACAACCTTATAAAAAGATTCCATCCATAATAAGTCTGCCCACACAAGACTGCATTAAAGTACATAGTCATTTCTGGGGATATATAACAATTTCAAGCTGGAACAGTAGTGTTATTTTAATATTCTTTCATCAATTGTAACAAAGGTACTGCACTAATACAAAGTGTTAATAATAAGGGGGTATATGGGAATGCTATATTTTTACATGACTTTTATTTAAAACCTCATCTTCTTTAAATAATGTTTAATGATAATAATAAACATTATGCTAAGTGAAATAAACCAAACACAAAGTCCTAAATATTGTGTGATTCCATTGTTATAAAATGTATATATTAATAAATCTGTAGAGATGGAAATATATTATTGATTATATAGGGCTGGAGAAGGACAGAGGGATTGAGAGGTGACTGCTAAAGGGTCTGGGATTTTTCTTTGTTGAGTAATGAACATGTTCTAAAATTGATTGTCCTGATGAATGCACAACTCTGTGAATATACTAAAGGCTTTTCACACTTTGGATGGATTGTGTGGTATGTGAATATATCTCATTAAAACTTCTTTTTAAAAAGAAAAAAAGAGAAGAAATAGAAAATCTCAACCAACTAATAACAAACAAAAAGGTTAAATCAGTAATAAAAAACCTCACAAGAATTATAGCCCAGAACGAGATGATTTCACTGGAGACTTTCACCAAAAATTCTGAGTATTATTAAAACCAATCCTTCTCAAACTCTTCCCAAAAATTTGTTGAGGAGGGGACATTTTCTAATGCATTCTACCAGTACAGCATCACACTAATACCAAACCCATATCAAGGTAACAGAAGGAAAGAAATTAAAGACCAAATTCCCTCATTAATATTGATGTAAAAATCCTCAACAAATTCTAGCACACCAAATCCAGCAACACAGTACAAGAATTGTACATGATTATCAAGTGGGATTTATTCCAGGTGGGCATGGATGGTTCAACATAAGAATACCAATTAATTTAATATGCCACATTAATATGAAAATGAAAAACACATGATAACCTCAATTGATGCATAAAAAGCATTTGACAAATTTCAGCACCCTTTCTTCATAAAAACACTCCGTCAACTAGGAATAGAAGAAAACTTCCTGTACAAGATAAAGGGAATATGTAAAAACCCACAGCTAATATTGTACTCAATGGTGAAAGACTGAAAGTTTCCCATCTAAGATGCCCACTATCACCACTGTTTTTCATTATTATACTGAAAGCTCTAGCTAGGGCAATTAGGCAGTAAAAAGAAAGAAAAGCCATCCTAATTGGAAAGGAAGAATCAGCCTTTCCTTATTTGGAGATGGCATAACTATATATATATAATTTCTCACATGTTCATAATTAACTGAATAATCTTCATTATAGAAACAGTTGGCCATGTGGTTTGAGAAGGCATTGAAATGTTGGCTCATATCTGTGGGCATGGAATTACAAGGCTTTATTTACAGAACTCCAGAAAAGGCCTTTGAGATGGAGGCAATCTCTCACTGCTTTATGTCCAAGAATTTACACTCAGAGAACAATCCATTTTGAATGAAAACTCTGATCCCTGTGCAAAAGTACACAGACAAGGGAGGATTATTTTGCACCTACACTTTAGTATTCATGAAGAATCTGATGATGGGTTTGTTAGGGCTAGAGAAGGAAAAGGTGGGCACTAAATCTATGAGTACAGGCGGTAAGGAAATAGATCTACTGCAGAGAGTCTGGATGGTGTGGGGTGAATCAACTTCAGATAAAATTTTGTCTTTCCACTTGTGCAGAGTGTCATTCTGCACCCACATTGTTGAGTTGTAAGCATGTTTTAAGTGTGAGTGGCTCCTGATTTGTCCCTTCATTTTGTCCCTGACAATGAAGGACGAGGGGAAGGACAGTGAGCATAAGAGGCCATAATATTTCACATATAGAGGACACATTTTTTTTTGGCCTGGATCATTTTGGACAATGGGTATTAGACATTTATACTGTTTTGTACTACATAATCAACTGAACTCAAGAAAACTGTGTCTATTTTAAATATGATGAACATTTCTATTGAAAGTACATTTCCTGACTGCCTTTCCAATTTGTGTATGGGCATGTTGAAACCCACAATAAAATACTTTGCATCCAAGAGTCTCTTGCAGCTATGTGTGGGCATGTGACTAATTTTTGTCAAATAGATATGCTTTGCATGAGTCTTTTGGGAAGTCTTAAGACAAGAGAGAGAGAGCTATTCCACTCCCCTTTCTCATTCTTGAATGTAAATATAATGTGAGACAGAGGAACACCCTCACATCATTCCACGGTAGCAGACATCTGCTATACCCTGGATGGGTTTTGATTACTATGGCACAGGAAAAAATGTGTTACTCTCATTGATCTCCTTGTCATGGAGCAGAACATATTTTGCCAATTAAGCATTTTACTCCATCACAAAATGATGGCAAGTCACTTGCTGTCTTTGAGATTGCAGATCCAGAATAAAATAATTGAAGTCCAAGTTGCCAAAAGTAGATTCTCTTTCATATTCCATGGGCCCCCAATTAGAATATATATGCTGTATTATTCCAAAATACCCAAGGACATATTTTTATGACCTCTCCTAGGTAAATAATGGCATTTTTAAGCTAGTGTTTCTTCAATTCATCATCTAATATTTACATGCAAATTTTGGCTCTTTTGGACACCTGATACTGGTTTTTTACCCTTTTCCCTTTGTGTGAAACTTTCCCTTTCTTAGTTCTAATCCCTCATGCCCTTGTTAGCTAATCTAATAAACTGAATTAAGCTGAGGTCTTAATGGCTAATAATGGTTAATGTGCAAAACTTCTCAGATATTTGCCTTTTAATGTCATTCATCGTTTTAATTAAAAGCAGCAAATAATATGGGCAGTTTAGTTACTGTCACAGAACCAGTGAGGAGGATATAGTCATAAAATATTACACCTGGAATGGACCTTAGAAATCTTGTTATGAAATTGCCTTATTTTGAAATTGAGGAAACTAAAGCCCAGGGAAAAATGTCACTTGCCCCTGTAATCTAACAGCTTGTTCGCTGCAAATAAAAAACTAGATGTCAGACCTCCTAATTCTCAGTTCAGAACTCTTTCCACCTTATCGCACTGGGGTGGAAAATTTTTTGGCAGTAATCAAATCACCATGTGGAAGGGCATTAACGCTACTTGAGATCAAACTTGCTCAATGTAACAGTTATCAATGTATTTTGCAGTCAATTCTACTACCCTACCTTAGAAAAATTTCTATAACAATGATTGCAAAACTTTTTAAATGCAGTCTCCACTTACTAAACATCCAATCTCATATGTTCCATTGATGCTATTTGAAATAAAAAATAAATATTCTTAAAAGAAGATCAAAACAATTTTAATATTGGAGTATACTATATTTTAAAGATTATACTCCCTCATTCACAATAATGTTATGCACTCCAAGATGTTTAGGCTTCCTAATGAAGTCTGTTCTAAAGTATATATTTAGTGAGGGCATAATTTTATGTATGAAGAGATTAGGCATATTATCTGACTTTTGTGTGTCCTCAAAACCTACACTTTTTAAATAGCTCATATGCTTTTTGAGTTTTATATCCATGTTTCTCGAAAAGTGAGTCTTCTCATTTTTGGAAATAGTGTGATATGGTTGGTAATTTGGCCTTTTTTTCATGCACTACCTTATTTCCATTCCTAAGAACTTCCTGTCTACTTTATGAAAAGAAATAATGAATTTCCCAATGGACAGAAGCAGACATTTTTACTTAAGTATAAGTCCTTTGACATTTTGCATGAATAGAAATGAGTGTATGTGAATGGCAAAGGTAATTCAAGCCACAAGGCATGACATTACATCACTTAAATAACCATGAATAATAACAAATATGTCATTTTAACTATAGTGTCTACATTTAATATTTTCCTTAGGCTATTTAAACCACATAGATCTCATTTATGAAGCATTTTATACCCAATATAGCCACTGCTGTCCATCACTATGGCACTAATGTCTTTTGTTTCCACATAAACTGTTTATTGGGAACACATTTTTGTTTTTAACTCTTCAAAACCTTAAAAGAGTAAATCTTGGAAAATAAACATTATTCTATTTTGATGTGCTTGGAGATAGCAGTGAAGAAAAATCCTGGGTGTAAATGATAGCTACTGTGCCATGGTTATCTACTGCTGTGTAACAACTACCCCAGAATTAAGTGGCTTAAAACAACAGCCAATTTAGCATATCTCAAATTTTTGTCTGTCAAACTCAGGCAAATTTTTAGGGACAGATAATAGATTAGAGATTACCAGGGAAAGGGGAAAAGGGTGAAGGGGTTGCTGTTACTTGTTAAGTATAGAGTGTTTACAGGTTTCAGAAATTTTAAATTAAAATTCATATTAAAATTTATTCAAAAGACAGTCTTGTTTTTGGGGGAAGATGGCAGAGTAGGGAACTCCAAGATTCAGTCGTTTGACAAAAACAACTATTACACAGGCAAGAAGTACCTGAAACAGCTTTGTTGAAACTTGAGGGGCTATGAGAATATTGTACAGCATCCAGGGACGAGTGGGATGAAGAGACTGAAAAACTATGGTAAAGGACAGTAAATTGTTCTCTTCATGCAGTGATTACTGGTGCCCATCCCCCACTAGTGGCAGGCCACCATGGGGTACAGTCCTTGGCTAGCTTCTGCTAACAGAAAGGGATGTAGAAATCCTCTTCTTCAAGAACAGGAGGAAGCACTGCCAATAGCTGATCAGAGCTTTTGATTAGCAAATTTGGATTGCTGTGGGTCCAGCTCTGAGGGCAGCTATTGTTTCAATCCACCCCAGAAAAAGGTGGTGGTAGCCATTTTTTCAGCCTACATGGACATGGGCTATGGTAGCCATTGTTTCAACCACCCCAGCCAGGGTCAAAAGTGGTGGAGATTTAAAGACACAGTGCTTCCTCAGGGGTGCTGAAGGGCAGCATTTGCTGGGCAGACCAGAAAAGCACAGCTTTTGGGAGTCATTGGACCAATGCCATCTCCAGGGCATTTTGGAATTGGTCTGCACACCCATCATGGGTCCCTGACTCTGTTTTGCATGGAGAAGTATGACTTGGGAAATTCTTCTCTGCAGAACCTCCTCTCAGAATTTTCTCTTCAGGCAAAAGCAGCTTGAGACAGTGAAATGAGTGTAAAAAGCTATAAAAGCAGAAAAGCAGACAGTGAGAAAGGTCTACTGGCTTCAAACACCCAGGAGAGGGATGTCTCTGTCTTGGGAAACAGAGGGGACAACCAAAATTCTGTAAACAGGAGAACCCAAAACAAGTAACAAGAAAAAGTCCAAGACAAGACTGACACCCAGAAAGACGGTAAACCCTGCACACTGCATTCACCTTGGGAAGACCTTCTTGATACTATCACTGAAGCTAAAGAAAATCTTTGTCTTATCATCAGCTGATTACAAAACCATGAAACAGACATCTCAGGGAATAAATGACAGAGTTAAAATTTTAAAATATTAAATGTACATTGTGCAACAAGAGTACAAAAAAAAAGAGGAAGTGATGGCCCATTCAAAGTAAGAGGGAAAAGAAACAAAAAAAATTTCAATGAAGAAGCAGAGAATGTGGACATACTAAACAAAGCTTTCAAAAAATTATTTAAATATGCTCAAGGAGATGAAGGAAAATACAAAGAAAGAACAAAAGATCAGGAAAACAACAAATGAGCAATATGGGTGGTTAAGTAAAGAGATATAAATTTTTAAAAGGAACCAAACAGAACTACTGGAGTTGAAGACCACAATAATAGAAATGAAAAATGCCCAGGAGGGCTTCAAGAGAAGAATGGAGCTGGCAGAAGAAAGAATCAGTGAACTTGAAGACAAGACACTTGAAATGAGTCCGGCTGAGAGGCAGAAAGGAAAAAAATGTTAAAAGCAAAATAGCCTAAGAAAACCGTAGGTCTCCATAAAGTGCACCAATATGCACATTATGGGGGACCCAGAGGAGAAGAAAGAGTAAAAGGGCCAGTAGTAATAGCCAAAAAAAATAATGACTGAGAACATACTGATTATAGCAAAAGATAAGAATATGCATATACAAGAAACTCAGAGAATACCAAATAGGATAAACATGAAGAAAGATAGATCCCATCATAAATTGACTACAGTATTCAATGCAAAGGACAAGGAGAGAGTACCAAAAGCTGCAAGAGAAAAACATGTTATGTACAAGGGAGTCCCAGTTAGATTGAACAGTGATTTCTCATCAGCAACTATGAAACCAAGGAGGTTGAAATCCTTAAAATTGCTGAAAGAAAACAACTGGCAACCAAGAACTTTATATCTGGTGAGACACTCTTTAAAAAATGAGGGAAAGGCCTTGGCTCCACCCTGGCTGGTTCTGCCAAGTGGTTTGAAGTGGCTTTGGCTGTGACAGCCTGAGATAGGCATGCAGGTGGTGGAGGGGTGCTGCTGAGCCAAGGCTACTGCAAGGTTGATGCCAGGACTCTTGAGAGAAGCTCAGCTTGGCAGGAGCTGACAGCCAGAGCAGTCCCAGAGCAGCCCCAGAGCAGCAGCAGCCGCCATCTGCAGAGATCACTGAGCCAGTCATGGCATTGTTGATGCCACTGAATGGGCTGAAGGAGGAGGGAAAAGAGCCTGTCATTGAGCTATTTATCAAGGCTGGCAGTGATGATGAAAGCATAGGAAACTGCTCCTTTTCCCAGAGGCTCTTCATGATTCTTTGGCTCAAAGGTTTGTATACAGTGTCACTACTGTTGACCTGAAAAGGAAGCCTGCAGGCCTGCAGAACTTGGCTCCTTGGACCAACCCAACTTTTATAACTTTCAACAATGAAGTCAAAATGGATGTATATAAGATTGAGGAATTTCTTGAAGAAGTCTTATGCCCTTCCACCAAAACACCCAGAATCAAATACTGGTGGAATGGACATCTTTGCCAAATTCTCTGCATATATCAAGAAATCAAAGCCAGGGGCTAATGAAGCACTGAAGAGGGGTCTCTTGAAAACACTGCAGAAACTGGACAAATATCTGAATTCTCCCTTCCCTGATGAAATTGATGAGAATAGCATGGAAGATGCTAAATTTTCTACATGTAAATTTCTGGATGGCAATGTAATGACATTAGCTGATTGCAACCTGCTGCCCAAACTACACATTATCAAGGTGGTGGCCAAAAAGTATTGTGATTTTGATATCCCAAAAGGAATGACTAGCATCTAGAGATACTTAACTAATGCTTATAGTAGGGATGAGTTCACCAATACCTGTGCCAGTGACAAGGAGGTTGAAATAGTATATAGTGATGTAGCCAAAAGGCTCACCAAATAAATGACACTTATTAGAGAGAAGTTGGCACATCTTCCCCTAACAGAATATGCTTTTCCTAAAGACTGCTCCTCTTCCTATAAAGTAGATATTCTATTTTGCATGAATATGCAGTTATTCAAGATTAAGATAAAGGATAGACAAGGTATAACAGCTATCTTAAAATATACACTCCCAAGCAGTATTACTTTAAAATTCTCTTACCCTGCCTACCTTCCCTCCCCATACCCCACTCTCCAACTTGGAGACATTCTATCACAAACTTTTCAATGTAGAGGTGTTTTGTCACCTCTCTGGAGCCCTCAGCATACATTGTGGATAGATGGCAGAACTCAGGAGGTACAATGTTGAACTGTTAAAGTGGTAGCCATGACTTCATAAGTCTGCCCCAAACTGGTGCATAATGCATGATACAAGGAGTATATACGTATTTTTGGAATTTTATAATAGTAAAAGTATTTGAAAGGATTGCTACTGTATCAGAAATATTCCATTTCAATTTAGTCTATCCTGAATATGTGCTAAAGGATATTTCCACTGATGAAGAAAGCCTTTAATGAATAGTCACTACAGATTTTGCTAGTTTGCTTTGTAGATGAATGTTTATTTTTATCTGAAAACATTTATCTTTTATACCAGTTGTAGCATCTGACACTATGCAGAAGCTGAAAGTTTAGAGGGAGGGGGTGGTAGTCTCAAGATCTTCCCCCAGCATATTATCCTTATGAGAGAAATTGATGAACCCCTGTTAATCTATCTAAATCTGTGTTTGTTACATATAATTTGCCCAGTGCAATTCATTTGGAACATTATTGCTTTCTTCCAGTTTGTTTTTATTTTTAAAAGCTCCTTTCTTTGGGTAAACATAGGTCTATACCTTTGTAGATTTTTTGAGCAACACTACATTGACTAATATTTAGTTGATTTAGCTGTAGTACAATAATTATTAATGTAAAAACTAACACTTATTCTGAAATTAACCTAAGGAATGTAGGTTGGGTTTGTCAAAATATTAAGTAGAATTATGTTCCTAAAGCACACTTAATGTAATAATTTTTGTAAAGATGGATTATTGATCTTACATTAAAAGCAAGATAAAATATACAGATCATCAGTCCCTACCCCCACCACCCAAATTTATTGTTAGACTTTGGGTAGAGGATCATTCACTCCTTTTGGACTGAAATATACTGTTGTGGTGAGTGTGTATTTACTTCAGTTTTGCCTAATCTCAATCAGTATACTTCCATGAGTAATGTTTTTTCTATAGCCATGTTGAGAAATAACACTCTGCATGAATTTTGCTTTCAGTTTTTTAAATTGAAGTCCTGTACCAGGAATTATTTGTGTCTAACAGGGAAGAAGGAAGTTAGTGAGAATAAACCAAAGTTTGCTATTTATTTATTCATTTGTATTTTTTAATGAGCTTTCTAAATACTATTCCAAAGACTGTGGTTGTGACTAAAATATATTTTTGGTAATTTTTATACACAACTTGTTTAAGAAGTACTATTTCTCATAGGTTGTTTTTGAAAGATTTAAGTATATTACTTTAAAATGGCAATGGTTTCTATCCTTTTATATGCAGATATTTAGAAAACACTGGCTTTATGGAAGTAGCCAGACTTTTATAAGCATACTCTATTTTTTACATGTCAGTAATTAAGTTGGTATAGAAAGATGACCAAAAAATCTCCATATTGTATTCACGTGGGTCAGGAAGTTTCCTTTGTTTTTCCTTTCTTAGAACTCCTTATTGCTGATCACAAGTTTTGGCACACATATTTTTGTAATTAGGTATTGGTCAAGGATTTATCTGGTTCCAGGAAAAGCACTGTCAGATGCTTCATGCAGATTGTCTATTGAGGAATTACATTTCAGTTGCTTCTGTGGGTAAAATTGTTACATCTTTACTAGCACAGAGGCCAGAGTGATCACTTTTCACCTACTTTTTAAATAGTGGCAACTTAGCATTCAGGTGATGTTGAACCTTGCTGTATAACTTAAAGTATAAAAATGATTTGAGAGAAGGGGTGCCTGTTCTTTCTACTGAATAATGAAATAAGTGGTGCCAAGTGGAAGACTAATTGAGGAACGAGCTACATTCCTCAAAACATACTGATGAAAAACAAATTTTGCAGCTCAATTGTGAAGTACTTACATATCTGCTATTTATTATCATTTTCTTTTAATGTCTTTATCCAGTGATTACACTTGGTTGCCCAGCTGGATGATCAAGGAATGTCTTTGTGCTCACTGTCACACTATGTTGGTCTAGTGATATCCACAAAGACAGAATTACTTTTCTTGTTTGAAACACAGATTTTATTGCTTTATCTAGGAGGTTAGTAAAATGAAATTAGAGATAATGGCAAATGCATAGAATCTAAGAAAAAAGATGATTCTACAACATGCTTTTAACCCATAATACATTTGTGGAAAGATTATAGCTTAAAATCCTGGGAGATTTGGGACAGAAAAGTTTTCATGGTGATTTCATGTAGTGTATGTTGGTGTAAAGGAAATCATCTGATAGTGTTTCCACAACTACCCATTTTCCCCTTTATTCCACTTTGATTAGGAGATGAGAGTATAAATGGGAAGTCTCACAACTGTCTAAGGGATATTGAGAAAATGTTGTACCCAACAGGCAGAAAGCTCTGTATTTCAGTTATCTTTTATGAAAACAAATGTAGATACAGATTTTCTATATAGTTCTGTTTTATTTTACTAGTATTCATAACTTTCTGATAAAATTCAAATGAAATTTTATCTCTTGGTATCTTTGGCCTTCACAATTTATCTTTAAACCCTTGAGCAATCTATATGAAATTAAGAGATTTCTGATACTTATTCTTATTCCAAGGTGATACACTCTAATTTAGACATTATTATTTTCTCCCTGTGGCTTTTTTTCTGTATATATATATATATATATATATACATATATTATTGAGATTGTTCACATACCATACAATTATCCAAGGATCCAAAGTATACAATCCATTGCCCATGATACCATCATACAGCTGTGCATCCATCACCACAATTATTTATTTTTCAGTTTTTAGAACATTTTCATTACTCCAGAAAAGAAATAAAGACCAAAAAAAAAAAAAAAAAAAGAAACTCAAATCCTCCCACACCTCTAACCACCCCCACTCCATTATTGATTCATAGTTTTGGTGTAATACATTTGTTACTGTTGATGAAAGAATGTTAAAATACTACTAACTGTAGTATACGGTTTGCAATAGGTATATATATATATATTTTTTCTATATTCCTTTCTATTATTAACTTCCAGTTATAGTGTCATACATTTGTTCTAGTTTGTGAGAGAGACTTCTAATATTTCTATAGCTAATCACAGATATTGTCCACCACAAGATTCAGTGTTTTATACATTCCCATCTTTTAACCTCCACCTTTCCTTCTGGTGACATACATGACTCTGAGCTTACCCTTTCCACCACCTTCACACACCTTTCCTACCATCAACCCTGTGCATTTCCAAACATTTAAGTTCACCCTAGTTGAACACTTTGCTCATAATAAGCAACCACTCCTCATTCTTTAGGTTCATTCTATGTCCTGGTAACTTATATTTCATGTCTATGAGTTCACATATTATCATTATTTCATATCAGTGAGACCCTGCAATATTTGCCTTTATGTGTCTGTCTTAATTCACTCAATACAGTGCCCTCAAGTTTTCTTCATCAACCTGTTTCTTTTAAGATGGTTTTGTTCACACACCATGCATTCCATCCTAAGTAAATGGTTGTTGTTTCCTTTTATATTCACGTATTTACATATTCAGCACCATCACTACTGTCTATAAAAGGACACCTCCATTTCTACCACAAAGGAGGAGGAAGAGCCAAAGAAGGCAGAAAGACAAAAGAGAAAGAGAGAAAAACAACAAAAAAAAAACATGACAACAAAAGAGCAACAGAAGGAAAGATAGCATTAACTTAAAGTAAAGAGTCATACAACATCACCAATGCCAGGAGTCCCATATCCTTCCCCTATTACTCCCCTTCCCCATATGCATTTAGTTTGGTATATTGCCTTTGTTATATTAAAGTTTCTAGTTTGCATTGATTGTATTTTCCCACAATCCCACCCTATTTTTAACACCTTGCAATGTGGACATTCATTTGTTCTACTTCATGTAAATCATATTTGTTCCTTTTATTACAATTGTTGAGCACCCTGGGATTCCCTGATTTACACAGTCCTGGTCTTTATCCTTCATTGTTTGTTCTGGTGTCCCACATGATTCCAACCTTCCTCTTTCAACCATACTCACAGTCATCTTTGTTCAGTATACTTACATTGCTGTGTTACTCTCTCCCAAAATTGTTTTCCAAACCTCTCACTCCTGTCTTTTCCTTTCTGTCTGCAGTGCTTCCTTTGGTGTTCTCTGTAGAGCAGGTATCTTGTTCACAAACACTGTCATTATCTGTTTGTCTGAGAATATTTTAAGATCCCCCTTATATTTGAAGGACAGTTTTGCCAGATATAGGATTCTTGGTTGGTGGTTTTTGTCTTTCAGTATCTTAAACATATCACCCCACTTCCTTCTTGCCTCCATGGTTTCTATTGAGAAATTTGCACATAGTCTTATCAAGCTTCCTTTCTATGTGATGGATTGCTTTAGTTTTGCTGCTTTCAGGATCCTCTCTCTATCTTTGACATTTGATAATCTGATTATTATGTATCTTGGCATAGGCCTATTCAGGTCTATTTTGTTTGGGACATGCTGTGCTTCTTGGATGTGTAATTTTATGTCTTTCATAAGAGATGGGAAATTTTCATTAATTATTTTCTTTATTATTGCTTCTGCCCCTTTTCCCTTCTCTTCTCCTTCTGGGACACCAATGACACATACCTTCTTGCTTTTCATTTTTTCCTTAAGTTCTCAGAGATGTTTCTCATATTTTTGCATTCTTTTCTCTATCTGCTGTTTTGTGTGTAGGCTTTCAGGTGCCTTGTTCTCCAGTTCCTGAGTGTTTTCTTCTGTCTCTTGAGATTTGCTGCTGTATGTTTTCATTGTGCCTTTCATCTCTTTTGCTGTGCCTTTCATTTCCATGGATTCTGCCAGTTAGTTTTTCAAAGTTTCAATTTCTACCTTATGTACACCCAGTGAATTCATTAAACTCTTTCATCATGTCTCCCTAAACTTTTTGAATTGACCTAGTATTTGTTGTTTAAATTTCTGTATCTCAGTTGAAGTGTATGTTTATTCCTTTGACTGGGCCATAACTTCATTTTTCTAGGTGTAGGTTGTAGTTTTTCTATTGTCTAGGCAAGGTTACCTTGGTTCCCCAATCAGGTTTTCCCAGACCAAAATTGGCTCTGGTCCCAGAAGGAAGAACTCTTCAGTATTTGGTTTCCCTGATGGTGCATCTCAGAAAATTAGTACACCCTGTGAGGTCTCAGATCACTGTGCTTTTCTGCCCAGCAAGTTGTGACTGTCAGAGCTGGGCCCAACCCCTTTCCTGTTAGAGTAGATGAACCCCTAGGGAGATGTCATTAGCATTTCAAAGATCACTCTCTGCCTGTGCTATCTCCACCCTTGTCTGTGTCAGAGCACTGGGAACTGAAAATGGCTGAGGTTTTCTCCACTGAGCTGAAACAGAAACAGAAATCCCCCTTCAGGTCCAGTCCATTGCCACCCTCTGGCTCTCCAAGGTCAGTCTTCACTCAAAGCCTCTGTCTGCCTGTTGGGGATTCATAGCTTGTAGCAAGCAGTCCATGCTTGTTAATAAAAACCCAGTTGGAGCTCAGCTGAGCTATATCCACTTTATAGGAGAGAGCTGGGGGTAGGGGGCTCCTGGCCTATACCCACAATTTTTACTTACAGATTTTATGCTGCAATCTCAGGCATTCCCCACAGTTTGGGTTTGTTTATGATGAGTGGAAGGTCATGTTTGTACCCCTGCTGTTATTCTGGATTATTTACTAGTTGTTCCTGGTTGTTTATTTGTTATTCCAGGGAGACTAACTAGTTTCCACTCCTCTCTATGCCACCATCTTAGATCTCCTCCTCTTTGTTGAGTTTTAAATCTCTCCAGAGATGCATGTAGATAGCTTTCATTTCTGTGCATTAAAAATCCGTTTAGAAAATACCTTCAGAGTTAAAAACAGAGGAATTAGAAATATGCTTTTTCATGCACATCTTGATACAAATTTCATTAAGTATATTGATACAAATTTCTTACCCTGGTTATAATCATTATTTGATTCAATGAAAGGGAGCCATTCATTATTCATATGGGCCTTTTTTATTCCACCCTTTACAACTTATCAAGATTGGGGCCACCAAAATTATATTATATTTGTATCATGGAAACAATGTTCAATTCACCAAGCCATATCACTGAGCAGAATTGGAGTATTTCCCTTAGAATTGCTTGAAAAGGCAAATGAAAGCTTATTATAGAATGCTTATATTTTCTTTTCTGTCTTGTGGAACTCATACACCAGTATATGGCTGGCAGCTCTTGCATTAAAAAATAAAGTATATTTTCACTATCAAAAATGAGGGAAATTAATTCACTTACAGATAAACAAAAGCTGAGGGTGTTCATCACTAGTAGAACAACCCTAAACGAGATGCTAAAGGGAGGTCTTCTGACTGAAAGGACCCCAGACAGTGCTTCAAAGCAACATGAAGAAATAAAGAACTGCATTAAAGATAACCATTTGGGAATTACAAATTCTGGTATTATTGTATTGTATTGTTGTGTATACTCCACTTCTTCCTTCCTACAGGAGCTATAATGGAAATAGATAGAAAGTAATTATAAATCTATGTTTCTGTACAATACAATATACAAAGATATAAGTGGCAACAAGTGCAAAAGATGATGGGAGGACACAAGAGTATAGAAAAATTATGTATGCATGCTATTGAAGTTAGTTTGGTATAAAAGCAAATATGATTGTTATATTTAGGATGTTAAATTTTAACCCCATGGTAACCACAATGAAAATAGATGAAAAATATATCCAGAAAGAAATGACAAGGCCCTCAATATGGTACAATGGAAAAAACAAATTAATAGAAAAGAAGGCATTAATGGAATTGATGGACAAAGTTGCGTAAGACAAGGCTAAACAGCAGAATGGCAGAAGAAAGTAGTGTTTTATCAGTAGCAAATTTGAATGTAAATGGATTCAACTTTCCAGTCAAAAGGCAGAGATCCACAAAATAGATACAAAAAGCATGATCCTACTATATGCTGTCAACAAGGGTCTTATCTTAAATTCAAAGATACAAGTAGATCGAGGATGAAAGGATGAAAAAGAATACCATGCAAGTAGTAACCAAAAGTGAGATGGAGTGGCTAATACAGGTTATGCTAACATAGGTTAAATTAGACATTAAGGATTCCTGGAGCAAGATGGTGGAGTGGTGAGATGTTGAATTAAGTTACTTCTCTGTGGCAGCTGGTGAATAGCCAGGAACTGTATGGAACAACTCTTTCAGAGACTTCTGTGAAAGGACATGCATCCCAGTCTGAAATGTGATGAATGACTGAGAACACAGCTAAGAACTGTAAGTTTCCCTGGACAGAGCTTGGCAATCCCCACCCCCAGGTAGGGCAGACTGTCTTGGACCTGATTTCTGAGGGAAAAAGAAACAATCTGTGCTGGGAACTAGGAGGGAGCTCAACCAAGCCCAAACTGCAAAATTAATTAACAAATTCAGACAGTTGAATAAAAGCTACAAGCACAGATAAATCAAGGTAAGCACAAAAGGAACTGGGAGGTTTTGGCCCAGCAGAGAGGAAGCAGGAATGACTAAAACAACAACAATAACAACAACAACAACAAACAGAGACTTTTGGAGTTGGAAGTGTCAAGAGTACTGGAAAAGGACTGGGCCCAGGGAAAAGGGACACATACAAATGGGTATAACTCTGGCTCTTGTTTGCAAACCCAGACAGCTGAAGTCTGGCTCTGAAATCTTTTTTTTTTTTCTTTTCTTTCTCTGTGACTCTTTATTTTTTACTTTTCAGTAGTTCATTAGAGTTGCCAGAACTCTCAGGCTTCAGCACTGCCCTGGGCAAGAGTGGAATTAAAACTGTCAGAACGTAACTGAACAGGTGAAGGAGATAATTCCCTAAAGAGTGTATTTTTAAATAGTTTGTAGTGACACTGACAAAACTTGGGGGCTGGAAAAAGGCTTTGAGAAGGGATTTCTCTTTTTTTCTTATTTTCTTTCCTTTTTGAAAACTATTCTAAGTAACTCATTACACAAGGCCTCAGATATTTACAATTTTCAGCTAGACCCAGGAAAAGACAGAACTAAGATAGGTCTGAGGGAGAGACAAAGCAGTGAGTCTACTAGGAGAGATAATTCCTTAAAGATCATATTTTCCACAAGATAAGGGGGAGTGGGACCCACCTCAAGTGGTTGTCCTTCAGAGAAATTAGATCCCAGGGGCTGGATAAAAGAAGCAGGTTGAGTCAGCCATAGCCCTGGCAGGAATAGATATTGCTGAGAATTAAAGGCACCACACCTCTTTTTACTGGTGAAGAGCTACAAGCAAAGAAGCACCACCTGCTAGACAGTATAGGAAAACACAGAGTCTAGAGGTTTCACAGGAGTGTCAGACAAATTGCAGGTTTTTAATGACAGAGAAACTTCAAATGGATTACACACTGCTGCCAAGACATGTACTGATCAGATTATTCAATGTCAAAGACAAAGAGAATTTTGAAAGCTGAAAGAGAAAAGTGATCCTTCACATACAAGTGCAGCTCAGTAAGACTATGTGTGGATTTCTCAGCAGAAACAATGGAGGTGAGAAGGCAGTGATATGGTATATTTAAGATACTAAAAGAGAAAATCTGCCAATCAAGGATTCTATAACCAGCAAAACTATCCTTCAAATATGAGGGAGAGTTTAAAATATTTTCAGATGAACAGACACAGAGAGAATTTGTGAATAAGAGATCTGGTCTATAGGAAATACTAAGGGGAGTGATATAGACAGATAAGAAAAGACAGGATACAGTGCTTTGGAGAAGGGTGTAGAAATGAAGACTATAAGTTAGTTAAAAGGAGAGAGAGAGAAAAATGAGATATGACATATAAAATCCAAAAGATAAAATGGTAGAAAAAAGTACTGATCTTACAGTAATAACACTAAATGTGAATGGAATAAACTCCAGAATCAAAAGACATAGACTGGAAGTATGGGTTAAAAAACAAGATCCATCAATATGCTATCTTCAAGAAACTCACTTTAGACACAAGGACAAAAGCAGGTTGAAAGTAAAAGATTGGAAAAAGATATTTCATGCAAACAACAACCAGAAAAGAGTGGAGGTAGCTATATAAATATCACAAAAATTAAACTTCAAATGTAAAATAATTAAAAGACAAAGAAGGACACTACTATTTATAAAAGGGAGAATTCATCAAGAAGACATAGCAATCATAAATATTTGTGCACCAAGCCTCAGTGCCCCAAAATACATGAGGCAAACATGAAGAAAACTTAACAGAGAAGTAGATACTGCTACAATAATAGAGACTAAAATACACCACTTTCATCAATGGATAGAACATCTAGGCAGAATATCAATAAGGAAACAGATATTGAACTGTATGATAAATGAATGAATTGACAGACATTTATAGAACACTACACCCCACAACAGGAGGATGCATATTTTTTTATTAAATTCAGTTTTATTGAAATACATTCACACACCATACAATCATCTATGATATACAATCCACTGTCCACAGGATGATAACATAGTTATGCGTTCATCACCACAGTCTATCTCTGAACATTTTCCTTACATCAGAAAGAGCCAGAACAAGAATAAAAAAATAAAAGTGAAAAAAAATGCCCAAATCATCCCCCCATCCCACCCCATTTGTCCTTTAGTTTTTATCCCCATTCCTCCACTCATCCATACACTAGATAAAGGGGGTGTGATCCACAAGGTCTTCACAATCGCACTGTCACCCCTTGTAATCTACATTATTATATAATTGTCTTCAGGAGTCCAGACTGCTGGGTTGGAATTTGCTAGTTTCAGGTATTTACTTCTAGCTATTCCAATACATTAAAGCCTAAGAGGTGTTATCTATAAAGTGCATAAGAATGTCCACCAGAGTGACCTCTTGACTCCATTTGGAATCTCTCAGCCACTGAAACTATTTTGTTTCATTTTGCATCCCCCTTTTGGTCAAGAAGATACTCTCAGTCCCATGATGCCGGGTCCACATTCATCCCTGGGAGTCATACTCTGCATTGCCAGGGAGATTTACAACCCTGGGAGTTGGGTCCCACGTAACGGGGAGGGCAGTGAGTTCACCTGTCGAGATGGCTCAGTTAGAGAGAGAGAGGGCCACATCTGAGCAACAAAGAGGTTCTCAGGGGGAGAATCTTAGGCACCATTACATACAACTTTAGACTTTCCTTTGTGGTAATGAGCTTCATAAGGGCAAGTCCCATACTTGAGGGCTCAGCACATTGAACTGCCAGTCCCAATGTTTGTGACAACATACGCTAGGGGTTAGCATCTCAAAGTTTAGAGATAGGCCTTATAATTCAGGGATAGAGTTAACTGCTGTAAGAGCTTACAATCTAGGGACTATTACAATTATTGTGTCCATGTTAGGCTATGTTCTAAGATTCAATTCTCAGTTTACACATTGTAGTTAGTCCATATTAGTGAGGCATCATCCCTCTCACCATGTTTTCTCCAATACTTTTACTCCTATATATATATTTTCCTACAATTTTATAGAGTTATATTCACATACCATACATTTATCCACAGTGTACAATCAGTTGTTCATGGTATCATCATAAAGTTGTACATTTATCACCACAACCAGCACTTGAACATACTGATTACTACAAGAAAAATTGTTTTTTTTTAGCAATAAGAAAAATGATAAAAAGAAAAATAACATGTCATACAATACAATATACTACTAAGGACAGCAAATAACACCACTACCAAGAATCCCATATTACTCCCTTATATCCCCTTCTCATATACATTTAGCATTGGCATATTGCCTTTGTTACATTTAATGGAGGTATATTACAATGTTACTGTTGACCATAGACTCCAGTTTGCTTTGATTATGTTTTTTCCTGAATACCATCCCTTTTTCAAATTTCTACATGGTTGACGTTCATTTGCTTTCCCACATGCAAAAACATTTTTATATTTGTATATTTAGTAACAGTCATTGGCCACTCCAGTTTTTGCCATGTTATACAGTCCCAGTCTTTATCATCTATCTTTACCTCTGGTGTCATACATTCTTCTATCCCACCTCTTTCAGCTTTACTCACAGACATCTTTGTTCAGTGTACTTACAATACTGTGCTACCATCACACAGTATTATGCTATCTATTTCTGGATCTATGCAATCAATCCTAAACATTCTGTAGTCCTTCAGCATCAAATGGCTGATCTCTGCCCTCTTTCTATCTCCTGGTCACCTGTGCTGTCAGCTTTTAACTCCCAAAGTTTGTTCATTAATGTCTGTTCATATTAGTGAGACCATACAGAATCTGTCTTTTTGTTTCTGGCTAACTTCACTCAACATAGTGCCCTCAGATTCATCTATGTTATCATATGTTCCATGTCTTTGTTCTGTCTTACAGCTGCAGATATTTGGGCTACTTTCATTTCTTGAAAATCACGAATAATGCCACAATAAACATTGGTTTACAAGTGTTCATCTGTGACTTAATTTTCAGTTCCTTTGGATATATACCTAGCAATAGAATAGCTGGGTCATATGGCAGCTCTATACCTACCTTCCTGAGTAACCTCCACACTGTCTTCCAGAGTGGTTGCACCATTCTACATTCCCACCAGCAAATTAATAAGTGTACCTCTTTCTTCACATCCTCTCCAGCACTTGTAATTTTCAGCTTTTTGGATAATGACCATTCTGGTAGGTGTGAGGTGATATCTCATTGTGGTTTTGTTTAGCATTTCCCCAATAGCCAGTGAAGTTGAGCATTATATATATATTTGAATATATATATATATATATTTGAATATATATATATATTTGAACCATTTGTATTTCTTCTTCAGAAAACTGTCTGGCCATGTCTTTTGCCCATTTTTTAATTGGGTTGTTTCTCTTTTTGAAGTTAAGTTGTAGGATTGCTTTATATATTAGGGTTATTAAGCCCTTATCTAATATGTGGTTTCCAAATATTGTGTCCCATTGTGTAGGTGGTCTTTTTCCCTTTTTAACAAAGTCCTGTGCCTTTTTGATGTTAAGTTGTAGGATTGCTTTATATATTAGGGTTATTAAGCCCTTATCTGATATGTGGTTTCCAAATATTTTGTCCCATTGTGTAGGTGGTCTTTTTCCCTTTTTAACAGAAGTCCTGTGATGTACAAAAGTGTTTAATTTTGTGGATATCTTATTTGACTATTTGTTCTTTGTTCACTCATGCTTTTGGTGTAAGGTCTAGGAAACCACCTCCTATTACAAGATCTTTAAGATATTGCCTTGTTTTCTTCTAAGAGTCTTATGGTCTTAGCGCTTATGTTTAGGTCTTTGATGCATTTCAAGTTAATTTTTGTATAAGATGTGATTTAGGAGTCCTCTTTCATTCTTTTGGAAATGCATATCCAGCTCTCCAAACACCGTTTATTGAAGAGACAGCTCTGTCCCAGTTGCTTTGGCTTGACTGCCTTGTCAAAGAGTAATTGTCCGTAGTTGGAAGAGTCTATTTCTGAGCACTCAATTGATTCCATTGGTCAGTATCTCTTTCCTTATGCCAGTACCATGCTGTTTTTAAATCTGTAGCTTTGTAATATGCTTCAAAGACAGGTAGTGTGAGACCTCCCACTTCATTCCTCTTTCTCCAGATGTTTTTGGTTACCCAGGGCACCTTGCCCTTCCAAATAAATTTGGTTATGGGTTTTTCTATTCCTGCAAAGTAAGTTGTTGGGATTTCAATTGGTATTGCATTGAATCTATAAATGAATTTAGGTAGAGTTGACATCATAGTTATATTTAGTCTTCCAATGCATGAACACAGTATGGTCTTCAATTTGTTATGTCTTTTTCAAATTCTTTTATCATTTTCTTGTAGTTTCCTTTGTATAGTCCTGTTTTTGGCCTTCATTAAGTTTATTCCTAAATACTTGGTGTTTTGGTTGCTATTGTGAATGGAAAATTTTTAATTTCTTCTTGTTGCACATTACTTGTATATAAGAACACTACAGATTTTTGCATGTTGATCTTGTAGCCTGACACTTTGCAATATTCATTGATTAGCTGTAATAGCTTAGCTGTAGATTTTTCTGGATTTTCTATGTACAGAATCATGCCATCTGCAAACAGTGGAAGTTTTACTTCTTCCTCTTTAATTTGGATGACTTTATTTCTTTTTCTTGCCTAATTGATCTAGCTAGAAATTTCTGTACAATGTTGAGTAACAATGGTGAAAGTGGGCATCCCTGTCTTGTTTCTGATCTTAGAGGGAAAATTTTCACTCTCTCCCCATTGAGAACAATGTTAGCTGTGGGTTTTTCATATATTGCCTTTATCAAATTGTGAAAATTCCCTTCTATTCCTGTCATTTGAAGTGTTTTCATCAAGAAAGGATGTTGAACTTTGCCAAATGCCTTTTCTGCATCAATTGAGATGATCATGTGCTTCTTTTGCTTTGATTTATTGATGTGGTGTATTATATTAATTGCATACTTAGAATAAACCCCACTTGGTCATGGTGTATCATTCTTTTAATGTGTTGCTGGATTCTATTTGTGAGTATTTTGTTGAGGAGTATTGCATTTATATTCATTAAATAGATTGGTCTATAATTTTCTCTTTTTTGTAGTATCTTTGTTTTTGGTATTAGTGTGATGTTGGTTTTGTAGAAGGAGTTGGGTTGCTTTCCCTCCTCTTCAATTTCTTTGAAGAGTCTGAGCAGAATTAATATTAATTCTTTCTTGAATGAATGGTAAGATTCACATGTGAAGCCATCCGGTCCTGGACTTTTCTTTCTTGGGAACTTCTGGATGACTGACTCAGTCTCTTTGCTTGTTTTTGGTTTGTTGAGTTCATCTATTTCTTATTGGGTCAAGGTTGGTTGTTTATGCTTTTCTAGGAAGTTGTCAATTTTGAATAAGTTTTCCAGTTTATTAGCATATAGTTGTTCATAGTATCTTCTGATTATCTCCTTTATTTCTGCAGCATCAGTACTTATGTTTCCTTTTCTATTTCTGATTGCATTTTTTTTTTTGCATCCACTCTATTTTTCATTTTGGTAGCCTAGATAGTTGTCCAACAATTGTGTTTATTTTCTTAAAGAACCAGCTTCTGCTTTTATTGAATCTCTTTATTGGTTTCCTGTTCTCAGTTTCATTTATTTCTGATTTAATCTTTGCTATTTTTTTTTTCCTTCTATTTGCTTTGGGTTTTATTTCCTACTCTTTCTCCAGTTCCTCCAGGTGGACAGTTAATTCCTCAAATTTGCTCTCTCTTTGCTTTTAATATAGGCATTTAGGGTAATAAATTTTCCTCTCAGCACTGCCTGTACTGCATCCTATAAGTTTTGATATGTTGTGTTTTCATTGTCATTTGCCTCGAGGTATCTATTAATTTCTCTTAGAATTTCTTCCTTTACCCACTGCATTTATAAGCATTTGTTGTTTAGTCCCAATGTATTTGTGAATTTTACAATCTTCTGCCTGTTATTTATTTCTAACTTCATTCCATTATGATCTGAGATAGTGTATATGAAAATGTCAATATTTTTAAATATGTTGATACTTGCTTTGTGACCCAGCATGTAATCTATCCTAGATAATGTCCCATGAGCACTTGAGAAAAATGCGTATTCTGCTGTTGTGGGGTGTAGTGTTCTCTAAATATCTGTCAAGTCTAGTTCATTTATCATACAATTCAACATCTCCATTTCATTGTTGATCTTCTATCTACATGTTCTATTCTTTGATGTGAGTGGTACATTGAAGTCTCCAACTATTATTGTGGAATTGTCTACTTCTCCTTTCAGTGTTTTCAGTGCTTGCTGCATGAAATTTGGGCCACTCTGGCTTGGTGCCTAAATATATATGATTGTTATTTTTTCTTGGTGATTTGATCCTTTTATTAATATGTAGTGTCCTTTGTCTCTTTTAATGGTTTTAATTTTGAAGTCTACTTTGCCTGATATTAATATAGCTACTCCCAATTTTTCTGACTGCTGTTTGCATGAAACATCTTTTTCCAACCTTTCACTTTCAGCCTATTTTTGTCCTTGTGTCTAAAGTGAATTGCTTGTAGACAGCATATAGATGGGTCCTGTTTTTTAATCCATTCTACCAGTCTGTGTATTTTTACTGGGGAGTGTAATCCATTAACATTTAGTGTTATTAATGTAAGTGGTCTACTTTCTTCTATCATTTTATCTTATTGATTTTATATGTCACATCTTTTCTTCCCCCTCTCTTTTTTTACCCTTCCTGATAATTTTCTTTTCTATCATCTTCTCCAAAACTCTTCTGTCTTTTCCTATGCCAGTAGCACTCCCTTTAGTATATCTTGTAGCACCAGTCTCTTATTCACAAAATCTCTCATTGTCTGTCTGGAAATATTTTAATCTCTCCATCATTTTTGAAGGACAGTTTTCCTAGATATAGGACACTTGGTTGGCAGTTGTTGTCTTAGCATATCTTAAATATAACATATCACTGTCTTCTCACCTCCATGGTTTCTGCAGAGAAATCTGTACATAGTCTTATTGAGCTTCCCTTGTATGTGATGGATTGCTTTTCTCTTGCTGCTTTCAGAATTCTCTTTTTGTCCTTGACATTGGACAATATGATCAGTAAGTGTCTTGGAGCAGGTCTATTGGTGTCTATTCTGTTTGGGGTGCACTGTGCTTCTTGACTCTCTAGTTTTTCTTTCATAAGAGTTGGGAAATTTTCATTGATTATTTTTTTCTATTATTTTTTCTGTCCCCTTTCCCCTCTCTTCTCCCTCTGAGACAACCAGAAGACATATATTTGTGTGTTTCATGTTGTCACTCAGCTCCCTAAGGTACTGCTCATATTTTTCCATTCTTTCCATCATCTGTTCTTTTGTCTGTGTGAATTCAGATGTCTGATCTTCCAATTCACTGATCCTTTCTTCTGCCTGTTCAAATCTACTGTTGTATCCCTCCATTGTCTTTTTCATCACTTCCATTTTGTCCTTCATTCCCATAAGTTCTGCTATTTGCTTTTTAAAATTTATGAATTCTTCCTTATTGTCATCCAGTGTCCTCCTTATACCCTTCATCTCTCTTGTTATGTCTTCCCTCAGTTCATTGACTTGATTTTTTTCTTCTTTTTTAATTTTTATTGGGATTGTTCAGATACCATACAATTATTCAAAGATCCAAAGTGTAAAATCAGTTGCCTCTGGTACCCTCATACAGCTGTGCATCCATCACCACACTTAATTTTTGTTCAATTTTTAGAAACTTTTCATTACTCCAGAAAGAAATAAAGTGAAAGATGATAAAAGAAAAAAAAAAAAGGAAACTTGAATCCTCCCATATCACTAACAAAACCCCCTCAATTGTTTACTCAGTTTTGGTATAGTACATTTGTTACTGTTTATGAAAGAATGTTGAAATACTACTAAAGAATGTTGAAACACTACTAACTGTAGTATATAGTTTGCAATAGGTATATATTTCTTCCCTATATACCCCTCTATTATTAACTTCTAGTTGTATTGTCATACATTTGTTCTGGTTCATGGAAGAGTATTCTAATATTTGTACAGTTAATCATGGACATTGCCCACCATAGGATTCAGTTTTATACATTCCCATCTTTTGACCTCCAACTTTCCTTCTGGTGACATATATGACTCTGAGATTCCCCTTTCCACCTCATTCACACACCATCTGGCACTGTTAGTTATCCTCACATCTTGCTACTGACACCTCTGTTCATTTCCAAACATTTAAGTACATCCTAATTGAGCATTCTGCTCACACTAAGCAATCACTCCCCATTCTTAAGCCTTACCCTATATTTTGGTACCTTATATTTCATGTCTATGAGTTTACATATTATAATTAGCTCTTATCAGTGAGACCCTGCAATATTTGTCCTTATGTGTCTGGCTTATTTCACTCAGTATATTGCCCTTGAGGTTTTGTCATCAACCCATTTTTTTTAAAGATGGTTTTGTTTACACACCATACATACCATCCTAAGTAAATGGTCGATGGTTCTCTATATGGTCACATATTTACGTGTTCACCACCTTCACCACTATCTACATAAGGGCATGTACATTTCTTCCACAAGGCAGGAGGGAGAGTCAAAGAAGGTAGAGAGGCAAAAGAAAGAGGAAAAGGAAATGACAGCTAGGAAGTAGCAAAAGGAAAAGTAACCTTAAATCAAAGTAGAGTAAAAAGTCAGACAACACCACCAATGTCAAGTGTCTAACATGCCTCCCCTATTCCCCCTTATCTGCATTTACCTTGGTGTATCATCTTTGTTACATTAAATGAAGCATAATACAATGATTCTGTTAGTTTCAGTCTCTAGTTTATGTTGATTGCAACCCTCCCCCAATGCCTCCCCATTTTTAACACCTTACAAGGTTGACATTTGCTTGTTCGCCCTTGTAAAAGAACATATTTGTACATTTTATCACAATTGTTGAACATTCTAGATTTCACCAAGTTACACAGTCCCATTCTTTATCTTTCCTCCTTTTCTTCTGGTGTCTTGCATGATCCCAACCTTCCTTTCTCAACCATATTCATAGTTATCTTTGTTCAGTGTATTTACATTGCTGTGCTACCATCTCCCAAAATTGTGTTCCAAACCACACACTCCTGTCTTCTCCTATCACTCTGTAGTGTTCCCTTTAGTATTTCCTGTAGAGTGGTATCTTGTTCACAAAGTCTCTCATTGTCTGTTTGTCAGGAAATATTTTGAGCTCTCCCTCATATTTGAAGGACAGCTTTGCTGGATATAGGATTCTTGGTTTGTGGTTTTCCTCTTTCAGTATCTTAACTATATCACACCACTTCCTTCTTGCCTCCATGTTTTCTGCTAAGAGATCTGCACATAGTCTTATTAAGCTTCCTTTGTATGTGATGGATCGCTTTTCTCTTGCTGCATTCAGGATTCTCTCTTTGGCTTTGACATTTGATAATTTGATTATTAAGTGTCTTGGCATAGGCCTATTCAGATTTTTTCTGTTTGGAGTATGCTGCACTTTTTGGGTCTGTAACTTTATTTCTTTAATAAGAGATGGGAAATTTTCATTATTTCCTCTATTATTGTCTCTGCCCCTTTTTGCTTCTCTTCTCCTTCTGGGAAACCAATGATATGTATATTCTTGTATTTTGTTTCATCCTTATGTTCCTGGAGAAACTGCTCATATTTTTTCATTCTTTTCTCCGTCTGCTCATTTGTGTGTAGGCTTTCAGGTGTTTTGTTCTCCAGCTCTTGAGTGTTTTCTTCTGCCTCTTGAGATCCACTGTTGCATGTTTCCATTGTGTCTTTCATCTCTTGTGTTATGCCTTTCATTTCCATAGATTCTACTAGTTGTTTTTTTTTTGAAGTTTTGATTTCTGCCTTATGTACACCCAGTGTTTTCCTTACAGCCTCTATCTCTGTTGCAAAATATTCTCTAAACTTTTTGAATTGATTTAGCATTAGTTGTTTAAATTCCTGTATCTCAGTTGAAGTGCATGTTTCTTCCTTTGACTGGGCCATAGCTTTGTTTTTCTTAGTATAGGTTGTAGTTTTCTGTTGTCTAGGCATCTGACCTCCTGGGCCACCTCAATCAGGTTTTCCCAGATGAGAACAGGCTCAGGTCACAGAAGGAGGAAATATTCAGTATCTGGTTTCCATGATGGTTTTTCTTAGAGGATTGATACACCTATGCTTTTCTGCCTAGCAGGTGCAGCTGTCAGCCTGTCACTGGCTGGTGTAAAGGGGTGTGGCCTGTGGCTCTCCTCACCCAGGCTTTGGGGTCTGGCTCCAGAAAGGCAGGCAGTAGAGCTGGGCCCCTCCCTTTCCTCTTGGGAAACTATGCCCCCTCTAGAGAAGTCATTGCATATCAATAAGTTTTTTGTTTTTCTGACTCTGCTGATCAAAGTGTTTTGATTTTAAAATGGCTGAGGCTGTGTTTACCGCAAAATGCTGTGGGCTGAAAATGGCTGAGGTTTTCTCCACAGAGAGAGAAAGGGACAGAAAAGCCCCCAAATTCGCCCATCAGCCAGAGATAGCACTCAATCATCTGGGATCCCTATCCTGAGATATATATGTCCCCCAACTCTCCCAAGGTCAGTTGTCACCAAAAGCCTCTGTCTGCTTGTTGAATATTCACTGTCTGTATTGAGTAGTTAACATTAAAACCCCAGTTGGAGCTGGGCTGAGAGAGAGCTGCTCTCTAGCACTGCAAGGCTTCCATGAGGGAGGGACTCTCAGCTCTCGGCTCTCAGTGTGGGTCCGCAGTTTTACTTACAGATTTTATGCTGCGATCTTGGGCATTCCTCCCAATTCAGGTTGGTGGATGATGAGTGGGCAGTCATGTTTGTCTCCCTGCAGTTATTCCAAGTTATTTACCAGTTTTTTGGTCATTTATGGATTGTTCCGGGGGGGACTAACAGTCTTCCACTCCTCTCTATGCCGCCATCTTAGTTCCTCCATTGACTTGATTTTGAACTGATTTAGCTTTGTTTGAATATCTCCAATTAGTTCTTCCTTCAGTTCATTGAATTGATTTAGCAATAATTGCTTCAACCCCTGTGTCTTGGTTGAAATATTATTTTGTTCCTTTGGCTGGTCCATATTTTCATGTTTCCCAGTATGGCTTATTATCATAAGCTGTCTAGGCATTTGACTTTCTTTATTAGTTTATTCTAGAGCTTATTTTCCCTTTTTTCCAGGGTTTTCTTGTTGGTTGGCTTTGTTCCCTAACCTTTGGAGATCATTTCAGCCTATTCTAGACCTTTAACTTAGATTCTTCTTACTTGATCAGAGCTTTTCACCTCTTGACTTCTGTTTCTTGCCCTTCCTCTATATAGTCTTCTTGTGTGTTGGTCTCCTCAGATATGGTCAATCCCAGTCACGTTTTCCCAGTCCAGAGAGACCCAGGTCTCAGGAAAAGGTTATGGTGTTTCCTTGAGAATGAGACCTTCCCGTTTAGCCTTTAGAGTCTGTTCTTCTCCGATGCTGTCCAGCAGGTGGCACTTGCCAAGCTGCAGTTCCCACACCAGTGTAAGTAGGCATGGAGCCCTTATTTCTCCAGGTTACCCTGACCCAGTCAGGGAGTCAGGGATGTGGCTGACTGAAGTTGGTTTCTGAATTGCAGCCCCTGGGATCTGGGTTCCCAAAAGTAGGACTACCACTAGAGTTAGGCCATGCTACCTTTTTCTTGGGAAGTTATGTTGTTTAGTGAATTTTATTTGCCTCTAGACTTATTGCTTTGTCTCTCAGAGCTTTCTTAGATCTGCTCTTGCCTGGGCCCAAATTGCAAGTCTTTGTGGCTTTCTGTAACGGGCTTCTTAGAATAATTGCTTTAGAAAAAGAGAAAAAGATTAAAAAAAAAAAAAGAAAAAGAAAAAGAAAAAGAAGAGCCCAGTATGGACTATTTACAGTCCTTGCAGATCTAATGGGCTATTGAAATGCTCTAAGTCATTGACAAGGAGTTGAAGGTGATTAAGGAACAATCGATAAAGCAGAGAAACCGGCTTTTCAGACAAGGGTCCCCATCCCCTGGATTTGCATATGTGCCTGGTTCTGTTTGAGCCCTGCCCTTCTCTGTGTTATGTTCACCTGAACCCCAAAAAGTCTTGGTTTTCATTTTTGGGTTTTTTGTTTGTTTGTTTGTTTGTTTGTTTTTTGCTGTTTTTGCTAGCCCTATCTTCTCTTCACTGGGCTGACTGCTCCCAGATTCACAGGTGTCTGGTCTTAGTCAATCCATGTTTGGAGTTTTTGATCAGCAGTCTGGGTTTTCATTCAGAGCTGCAACTGCAGTTCTTCCTCCTGATTCCAGCACTGATGGTCCCTCCTCCTACAGGACTGTGCCTGGTAGAGAGGGGTGTGGGCCCCTGACCACAAGAACTTACATATTTCACTGATCTCTGCTGTTCCACATGTTCATGAATGTTGTATTAAGTTTGTCGAAAGTCAGATTGCTCTGTGGTGTCTGATCCATGCAGTTCCTGGCTTTCTCCCAACTGCTCTGGAGGAATAACTAAAACTCACACCTCACCACTCTGTCATCTTGCCCCACCCTAAGATAATTTTTACAACTTATGTTTGAGATAGTAGCTTTATGCTACTGATGTTGGCAAAACTGTTATTTTTAAAAACACCTTTTAAAAGTTCTTTTCTTTTAAAATTAATTATTTAATGTTATCTAATTGTTACTGCCCATAAAATTACAGAAAACTTTGATTTTAATCCATAAAACATTGATATAGATTTAACAAATGTTAATATGTCATTGTAAGTGTTTCAGAAGTTACTTAAACTAGAGCATTTACTGATACAGACTGGTTACCTTCAATTTCCCTCATTGCCACCACATGAAATATTTCATGTGTTCTGCCATTCATACAAATATATGTAACTATAACTACATATTGTTTCAATTCATAAGTTTCTAGAATACAACTTTTTCTGACAACTGTCTTTTTAGCTTTTAGCATGACAGTTTCAAGATTTATTCATTATTGAAAATAGAAATCTCACTTATTGCAACTTTGGAATAGTATTCTATTGTGTTACTCTGACTTAGTTTCTTATCATTTCCCCTACTGTTGAACAGTAGGTTTTTTTTTTCAAATCATAGTTCATTTCCTTCTTTTGCAGACATGAATAGTCTTTTTTTCATGGTATTCCTTATATTCACTATATTTTCTGTTTCTTCTTTTATCTCCCTGATTGTTTAAACATTTACTTAATAGCTTATTTCTGGTATTTAATTATCTTAAGTTACTGAGTTTCTAATCTGTATGTTTTTGTGTCTGCTGACTCTTCTCCATGGTATATATTTTTTCCTTACATGGTTTACAATTTTGGTTTTTTTAGTTCATCTTTTGCAAAGATTTTCCCCCTGAAGGAATCTTCTGTACTCTTTGTTGTATATTTTTTCCTAAGGAGAGGTTTCACATCAATTTCTTTGCAGCAAAGCAAGGCTTGAACCAATTTGTTTCACATGTTACTTTCTCTAGTTTTGGGATTCCTGTATCTCAGGGTAGTTTAAATCAGATTCCACAATTACAAATGTCACAGACATGCTGATTTTTTCTTTTTTTAAATAAGAAACTTCTGTATGTGGGTAATGACAAGTTTCTTGATTGCTTTCCTGGTCCACCTCCTTTCAATGGGGAGGTAGTCTCTTACCTTTCTACTTATTTCTACTCTCTCCCTCTAACAAAAGCAATATTCCTTGTATTTCAATATTAGCATTAAATCCCTCTGGACCTAGGAATTATGGCCTATATTAATATTTAATAAACAGCCCTCTGGGTTTCTGCAGAGCTAACTCATGAGCTTACTGTTGTAACTCTAAGTTCCAGCTATATTTTAGTGTTTTTTTTTTAATCTAGGAATTTGTTTTAGTAAATTTTTAACTTTACCATGTATCAACATTTTGGTTTTTAAAGTTTCATTTAGCTTTTCTATGGGCTTGAACTTTGAGCATGGAAGAGGTGTCACAGTTAGGTCTCTCTTTTGTGTTGTTGGTACTGTGAGTCCAGAGTTGCAGATTTTTTTTCAAGAATATATATCATTTTGAGCCCATTTGATGTAAGAGGGGGTTCTCTGTTGCTGGCTTTAAAAATGAAGAAAGCCATATGGCAAAAACCAGGGTCTAGATTCTATGAGCTATCAATGGCCCCTAGCTGAGAGCAGCAAGAAAATGGGGACTTCAGTTCTACAACTGCAAGGGACTATATTCTGCTAATAGCCTAATTGAGATTAGATGTGTAATTATTCCTAGACCCTCCAGAGAAGAACTTGGCCCAGCTTGTACATTGCTTTTAGCCTCATTATATCCTGAGCAGAGAACCTAGCATCCCATGCTGAGACTTCTGACCTACAAACAGAGCTAATAAATCAGTATTATTTTAAGCAACTATATGTGTGGCTTTTTCTTATGCAATAACAGAAAATGAATGACAATTTTGGTGCCTAGATTTGGTGTACTGATGTAATAGATGCCTAAAAATGAAGGAGTGACTTTGGAACCAGGCATTGTGAAAAGGATGAAACCAGAAATTGGACTGGTAAGATGATAGAAAAAGTAGATTACCTTGAATGGATTGTTGGTAGAAATATGGATGTTAGGGACACTGTTGGTGGGAAAAGGACTACTGGGGACAATGACAGAATAGAGAGCTCCAGGATTCACTCTGTCCCCCAAAACACCTACTAAGCAGGCAGACATTGTCTTAAACAACTGTTCTGGTGCTCCAGAGGCCAGAGAACAATGTACAGCATCCAGAGAAGAGCAGGAAGAAGAGACTGAGAAACTGTGCTAAAGAACTATGAGTTACTCACTCTGAAAAGTGGTTGTTGGTGCTCATCCCCCATTCTTCAGTTGGGTCTCTGTAGGGTCCAGTCATGGCAAGTTGCTACAGACAGAGAGGGGTGCAAAAATTATCTTCATCAAAATATGTGTGTGGGGTGCATGCCTGAACACAGATCACAGCATTTGTTAACAAAATGCAGATCACTGTGTCTCAGCTCTGAGCTACTGCTTTAACCCACCATGTAAAAAGGCATATGCAACCATTGTTTCACCCATGCCCCTGACAACAGTGGCGGCATTGGAGGTTTAAAGACAAAGTACCTTCCTTAGGACAGAAAGGTGCCATCTGCAGGGCAGGCCAGGAAAGTTCAGCATCAGGGAGCTGTCAAAAAGGCATTTGGCGTCTTTTCTGACACTTTCTGAGGGTTCCTTGGAGCAAGATTGAGCAAAATTTGTAGCTCCTTGGCTGGTTTGGTTGTATTATGTCCCCCCAAATGCCGTTATCTTTGATGCAGTCTTGTGTGGGCAGGAAACATGTTGGTGTTGATTGGGTTGGAGACTGTTGATTGGAAGTTTTTGTGGAGATGTGATCACTCAACTGTGGGCAAGATCTTTTGTTGGATAACTTCCATGGAGGTGGGGTCCCACCCATTCAGCATGGGCCCTGATTAGTTTACTGGAGCACTATATAAACTCAGACAGAAGGAGCTAGCTTGCTACAGCCAAGAGGGACACTTTGAATAATGCACAGAAGCTGAGACAGTAGCTGCAGAAGAGAGACAGTATGAAGATGACTGTTGAAAGCAGACTTTTGCTCCAAAGAAGTTAAGAGAGGACAAATGCCCCAAGAGCAACTGAGAGTGACATTTTGAAGAGGAGCTGCAGCCTAGAGAGGAATATCCTGGAGAAAGCCGTTTTGAAACCAGAACTTGGAGCAGATGCCAGCTACATGTCTTCCCAGCTAACAGAGGTTTTCTGGATGCCATTGGCCATCCTCCAGTGAAGGTACCCAATTGTTGATGCATTACCTTGGACACTTTATGGCCTTAAGACTGTAAGTGTGTAACCATATAAACCCCCTTTATAAAAGCCAATCCATTTCTGGTGTTTTTCATTCTGGCAGCATTAGCATACTTGAACAGTCCCTGGACCTGCTTTGGATGGGAAATACTGACTTGGGAAATTCATCTCCCGATTGACCCTCTTTTCAGAATTTGCCATCCAGGAAAAGCAGATAGAGACAATGAAAGAAGTGCAAAAAATTTCAGAGACAAAAAAAAAAAATCAAACAGAAAATATCAAGATTCATGAAGATGGAAGAGAGGAAAGGAAACTTTCTCCAGGGATGTGAAATAATTGGACAAATAGTGAAATCTTAACTATTGTGCCACATATCCAGGACAAGGATCAGATGAAAAAGAGATGAAAAAAATCTGACCAGTTAAACACAGGCAATTCTAAAGGTCTAGAATATGTTTAACTAATAATCAAAAAATTGCATTAACACTAAGCCAAGCAATACTGAAACCCTAGGCAAGAGAGACAAACTGACCTTTGGAGTACACTCATCAAGATAATCAGATGTCTAGACATTAGCAAAAATTTACAAGCCTTAGTAAGAAACAGGAAATTATAGCACAATCAAAGGAACAAATTAGAACTTCAGAGGAGACATAGAATTGGGAACAACTAATCAAATATGTTCAAGCAAATCTCAAATTAATTCAAGGAGAGGAAAGAAAATATGGCTAAAGAGAAAAACACATTAAAAAGACACTTGATTGGCATAAAGAAGAATTTGAAAGTGTGAAAAATAACATAATGGAAATTATGGGAATGAGAGGCACAACAGAAGAGATTTAAAATACACTAAACATGTAAAACAGAAGATTAGAACAGGCAGAAGAAAAAATCAGCAAACTAGAAGACAAGACAACGTAAATTTTATAGGCATAAAGAACAGATAGAAAAAAGAATGAAAAAATATTGAGCAGGGTTTCAGGGATTTGAATGCCAGTATGAAATGCACAAGCTTAGGCATCACAGATATCCCAGAAGAAGAGGAGAAAGGAAAAGGGGCAAAAATATATTTGAGAAAATAGTGGCAAGAATGTCGAACTGTTACAAAAGATGTAAATATACATGTCCAAGAAGCACAAGATACTCCAAACAAAATAAATCATAATAGGCTGACTTTGACACAAACTAATTAGAATATCAAATGCCAAGGATAAGGAGACAATCCCAAAAGCAGCAAGAGAAAAAACAATTCATCATTTAAAAGGGAACTGCCATAAGACAAACTGCTATCTCATCAGAAACCATAAAGGCAAGAAGACAGTGTTATGATATATTTAAGGTACTATAAGAGAAAAACTGCCACCCAAGAATAATTTATCCAGCAAAACAAGCTTTCATTAATGAGGGAGAGTTTAAAACATTCACAGATAACAAAAACTGAGAGAGTTCATCAACAAGAAATCTCCCTTACATGAAATACTAAAAGGAGTTCTGAAGGCTGAGAGGAAAAAAAAAAAAAAACAAAAAACAAAACAGGAAACAGGAGAAAGAGGAAGAGGCTTGGAGGAGTGTGGGGAAGTGAAACTTATCAGTAAGAATATCTTAAAGTGTAAAAAGAGAACAAATATAAGATATGACATAAAAAATGAAAGGGTAAAATTATTGAAGTGGGTACTGCCTTTATGGTGATGACATTTCAAGTTAATGGATTAAATTCATCACTCAAAAGAAAAGATTGGAAGAATGGATAAAAAAAGTATGGTCCAACTATATGCTGTCTATAAGATACAAGCACAAAAAAGGTTGAAAGTGAAAGGTTGGAAAAATATTATATCCAAATAGTAATGAAAAAGGAGCTAGGATAGCTACACTCAAATAGGATAAAATAGCCTTTAAACACAAAACTGCTATAAAAGACAAAGAGAACACTGTATGTTAATAAAAAGGGGCAATCCACCAAGAAGAAAACAATCAAAAATGTTTATGCACTTAACCAGGGTGCCCCAAAATACATGAGGCAAAGACTGGCAAAACTAACGGATGAAACAGACCTCTCTAAAAATAATAGATGGAGACTTCAATACACCACTTTCATAAATAGATAGAACACCTACACAGAGGATCAGTAAGAAAACAGAGAACTTGAATGATATGATAAATTAACTAAACCTAACAAACAAATACAGGACATTGCATCCCCAAACAGCAGGATATAAATTCTCAAGTGTTCAAGGATCATGCTCCAGGATAGAACATATTTTGGGTCACAAAGGAAGTCTCAATAAATTTTTAAAATTTAAAATTATACAAATCACTCTCTGTGAACATAACAGAATGAAGCTGGAAGTCAATAATAGGTGGAGAACTGGAAAGTTCACAAATACATGAAGTTAAAAACACATTCTTAAACAAACAATGGGTCAAGAAGAAATTGCGAGAAATTGATAAATATCTTGAGACAAATGAAAACATGAATACAACATATCAGAATTAATGGGATGCAGTGAACACAGTTGTGAGAGGGAAATTTATATTCATAAATGCCTACATTTAAAAGCAGAAAGAGCTAATATCAAAGATCTAACTGCATAACTGGAGTAAATAGAAAAAGGACAGCAAACTAGTTTCAGAGCAAGAAGAAGGAAAGAAGTAACAAAGGTTAGAGGAGAGATAAATGAAATTTTGTGTAATACAATATAATTGACAAAACAAAAAGTTGGTTTTTTGAGATCAATAAAATTGACAAATCTTTAGCTAGATTGACAAAAAATAGAGAAGAAACAAATAAAATCAGAAATGAAAGGCATGACATTATTCACACAGACATTAAAAGGATCATAAGAGGATGCTATTAACAACTGTATGACAACAAATTAGTCAACTTAGACAAAATAGACAAATTCCTGAAAAGGCACAAGCAACCTACACTGACTCTGGGAGAATTAGAAGACCTCAACAGACCAATTACAAGTAAAGAGATTGAATCCATCATCAAAAACCTCACAAAAAAGAAAAGCCCAAGAACAGATAGCTTCACAGGTGAACTCTATCACTCATTCCAAGAACAATTAATACTACTCCTGTTGAAATTCTTCAAAAGGATTGAAGAGGATGGAGTGCTACCTAAATTATTCTGTGAGGCCAACTTCACCCTAATACCTAAACAAGATAAAGATATTGCAAGAAAAGAAAATTACAGACCAATTTCTCTAATGAATTTCAATGCAAAAATCCTCAGCAATGTACTTGAAAATCCAATCCAACAGTATGTTAAATGAATCATACTCCATGATCAAGTGGATTTTATTCCAGGTATGCAAGGGTGTTTCAACAAAAGAAAATCAATTAATGTAATACACAACATTAACAAATTGAAGGGGAAAAATTGCGTGATCATTGCAATTGACACAAAAAGGGCATTTGTCTTTATTTAAGATGACATGCTCCTATAAATATAGAAAGTCCCAAAAATCTACAGAAAGCTACCAGAGATAATAAAGGCATTCAGCAAGTGGTGGGATATAAGATCAACATGCAGGAATCAGAGTGTTTTTATACAATAAAAATGAACAATCTGAGGAGAAAATTAAGAGAAAAGTTCTATTTAAAATGGCAGCTAAAAGAATGAATTATCTTGGATAAATTTAGCCAAGGATGTAAAGGACCTGTATGAAGAAAAGTACAAAATGTTGCTAAAAGTTATCAAAGAAGACCTAAATAAATGGAAGGGCATTCTGTGTTTATGGATTGGAAGACTAAATATTGTTAAGGGGTCTATTCTACAGATTCAGCAAAATACCAAAAAAATTCCAAAATCCTACTTCACAGAAATGGAAAACCTAATCATCAAATTTATTTGGAAGGGTAAAGGGCCCTGAATAACCAAAATGTCTTGATAAAGAACAAAGTTGGAGGGCTCACACTTCCTGGCTTTCAAGCATATTACAAAGTCTCAATGATCAAAACAACATAGTGCTGGATTAAAGGTAGATATATAGACAAATAGAATTAAACTGAGAATTCAGAAATAGAACCTTGCATCTAAGGCCAATTGCTGTTTGACAATGCTGCCAAGTCCACTCAACTGGGAAAGAATAGTTTCTCCAACAAATGGTGCTGGAGGACTGGATATCCATATGCAAAGAGTGAAAGAGAACACTTACTTCACACCAAATATAAAAATTTACTCAAAATTTATCAAATTCCTAAATATAAGAACCAGGACCTTATGACTCTTAGAAGAAAATGTAGAGAAACATCTTCAAGATCTTGTGGTAAGGGTGATATCATCAGCATGATGATGTAAAGACCTATAAAAAAACTCCCCAGATGTTAAGCAAAAAGAGGGATAACCTTGACTTGTATAAAACTCTGGAGGAGGTTATAAATGGGAGAAGGACCCTACAAATGCCAAATTGAAGAAAAATAAAAATATCCGGTAGGAAAACTCCATTCCATACCAGCTGGTCCTCTTTCCCACCACACTCAATCTCACACAGAATGGAAGGAGCACAGAAACACAGTCTGGATTCCTCTCACCTTCCACCAGGGTCGCAGATGTAAAATCTCTTGCAGCAGTGAGACAGATCCCTATTGCTTGGAGACCTAGGGGATAGGGGAGAACATTTCAAGGCCCAAATCAGTGAGGGATGAAGAACCTGAAAAGACATGGTTAGAAATTTTTTCCAGTCCTGGGTCTGGAAGCCCTTCCCTCACCCTTGAGGAAAACAGTAGCTGGGAACCTTAACCTTGCCTGGGGGATGGCTGAAAACTGGCAGCTGGAGGATTCATCTACCACAGGTCAAGTGGGGAACATAACCCCACACTGAGTCAGATTTTACCTGGAGAAGTGAGGGCATAAGAATGCCACAGCTTCAGCCTACCTAGTCAGATGGGGACTCCAGGAGGCAATTCAGTCTTGCTCAACCAGACACAGCAGGGGCTCCAGGAGGTAATTCAGTGCCACACTGTCAGGCAGGGCTGTGGCTACAGGAGAAAATTCAGCCCCACCCAGGTCAGACACAGTAGGGACACCAAGAGGTAATTCAGCCCCACCCAGTCAGAGTTAGCCCAGGCTCCAAGAGGTAATTCAGCTCTGCCTGGTCTGACACATCCTGGACTATAGAAGATAATTCAACTTCTTTCTGTCAGACCCAGCCTCAGATCCAGAAGGTAAATACCAAAAGACGATCAGGTCGCCAAATAGCACCATTTGCTGGGCAGATAGGAAATTGCAAGAGAAATGCAGGACTTCTTAGAACCCTCCAGGCCTTATCCCAGGTCCACTGGAGCTGAGCTACACCCCCTACAAGGGAACCCAGCCCTGTTTAATCTGAGGAATACAGACAACCCAACAGTTAAAACAGTGCTTTAAAACAACCCCAGGATTTGTTGGCTGGTGAAAAATGGAGCACCACTGGGAGCCAGCTGACTTCTTGCTGTGATGCCCAGTGCCTACATCTCAGAGGCAAGATGCTGTGGGCACCTGGTTTTGGGGGAAGACTGGAGGCAGAGCTAATCTGACAACTTGTCAGCAAGAGAGGCAAAGAACAGATAGAGATCAAGGCCAACCAACAGGAAATGCATTTGCAAATAGAGAAAATGACCTCCAAAATAAACTAATTAAGAAAATCAGGTGCCTAGTATGATGGTTAGATTTATGTGTCAACTTTAGGTGATGGTGCCCAGGTGTCTGGTCAAGCAAACACTGGCCTGTTACAGCAAGGACAATTGTGGCTGTTTAATAAACCAGAAGGCTGTTGTGTTAAATCATCAATTAATTGCATCTGTGGCTGATTACATCAACAAAGGGAGTGTCTTCCACAATAAGAGAATTCAATCTGCTGGATATAATTCAATCAGTTGAAGAATTTTAAGGGAGAAGAGAGAACTTTCACTTTTTCAGCCAGCCAGCCTCTCCTGGGGAATACATTGAAGATCCTCATCAGAGTGCCAGCTCACTGTCTACCCTACAGAATTTCTCTTCTTCAGCTAGCTGGCCTCTTCTGGGAAGTTCATCAAAGAACTTCACTAGAATTCACAGCTAACTACCAGCCCTATGGAATTTTGGTTCATGTGTCTTGCTTTACAGAATTTGGACTAATGCATCCACAATGATTTGTGAAACACTTTTATAAAATCTCATATTTTCAGATATACCCTGCTAATTGTTTTCATTGAGAACCATGACTAAATCAGCCTGATACCAAGAGTTCTTGAGAAGCAAAATCTTAAAATGGGGTTTTACAGTTGGTTTTTTAATCTGATTAGGGTCATAGGCACCAATAACTCCATTTGCAATAATAAAGATGGCACTAACAGCCCTCCCTCCTCTGTCTGGAGAGATTAACCCTCCTTCACCAGATTAGACTCCAATGGAATGCCCTGAGATAATTGCATGATTAGGCAATGGAGAGATGCAAAATATCACCATTTTATTCTCTTAATCATTCTCTTGAATGAGGCAAGGCTCTTGGTGATAGTGCTTTTAACACCTTAACAGAGTATTGTGGAGTTAAGAGATATAATGACATTGGCTGGTTGTTCTTACATATGCTGGATAAAGTTATAAGAGAAAGGATGAGCTAAAGTCTTCAAATTTGCAACTAATTGCTGTAGGAAAGATGTAAAGATTCCTACGTGTGCCTTGAAAGAAAATCTTATTTCCTCTGGCCACAGACTTGAGATCTCTGAAAACCAGACCCAGAATCTCATTGTGTGAGTAGCAGATTTACAATATAAACTAAAACCTCAACATACCAGGGTATCTGCTGTTAAAGTAAAGCCATTGATTGGAAAAGAATGGGATCCTCAAATTAGGATGGGGACATATGTGTTGATAATGATGGCAGTGAGGTATTGGAACTTTGGATTCTGCTGAGTCTTTTCTAGATATACTTGTAAGGGTCTGCCCTGAGGAAAAAGCCCCCCTACCTCCAGCCTGCCCTGAGATAAGAGTTAAAAAATTTCCAACCTTCCCTGAGGAGACAGCTACAAGACCACCAGACTGCCTTGAGGAAATATCTTCCCAATCTCCAGTCTTCCCTGAGAAGCCTGCCATCCAAACGCTGCCTAAACAGATTAACCCTTCAGTGCCTGCTAAACCTGTAATCCCATCCTCTGGGGAAATAGCCCTCCCTCCTCTGTCTGGAGAGATTAATCCTCTTTCACCAGATTAGACTCCAATGGAATGCCCTGAGGTTATTGGCTTTTAGGATACTTCTAATTCTTTGCATGACCCACCCCTACCACAGCTCTTTTCTTCCAGGCCTATAATTAGACTAAATTCTCAAAAGGCCCTGAAAGGTGAGGTTCAAAGTGTAACCCATGATGAAGTATGCTATACTCCAAAAGAACTGCATGAGTTTTCCAATTTATATACATAGAAATAAGGGTAATATGTGTTGGAATGGATATTAAGTGGGTGGGAAAACAGTGGAAGGAATACAAAGTTGGATCAGGCTGAATTTACTGATATAATCCAACTAAGCAAGATTCTGCCTTCAATATTGTGGCTTGATGGGTTAGAAAGGGTGTTAAGTGTTTGGATGGTTGGCTCTAACAAAGGTGGCTGGCACTACCTGATGTTGAAATGCCAGAACAGCCCTGGTATAATGTAGAAGAGGGGGTTCAAAGGTTTAGAGAGATTGGAATGTTGGAGTGGATTTATCATGGAAGACCTTCTCAAATACCCCAAGAATGTCCAGAGGACACACATTTACCAGGAATGTGAAGAGTAAATTGGTAAGTCTTCTCTGTCATCCTTGAAAGGCTCTGTAATTGCCCTTCTCTATAGGTCAAATATTACTGTGGGACCTGCTGTCAGTGAGCTAGAATCCTTAAACACAATGTGGATAATTGGATCCTGAGTTGGGAGAAGTCATGTGGCAGCAGTTAATTGCCAAAGACAAGGTGGGCATCATTACCATAATGGAAAACAAGCTCAAAGCAGTAGTCAAAATAATCTGACCACCAGAGACTTACAACACTGGCTAGTAACTCATGGAGTACCAAGAAGTAAAATAGATGGGCAGTCTACTAATTTCTTGTTTGATCTGTATAAGCAGAAGAATTCTAGGTCAACTGAACTAAAGCCTAAGAAGAAGTACAAAATCAGAGTCATGGACCCTTAATCAATTCCCAGAATGGAAACTGTTTGGAGGCCCAGAGCCCCTTGAATGAGGGGAATGCCAGGTATGTTTGAGGAAGGACCCTGTTACACTGCCAAAAATTTATACTGTTAATCTTCCTCCCAGGCTTCCCCAAGGGGACCTGCAGCCTTTTACCAGGGTATGTGTGAATTGGAGAAATGTAAATGATCAGATATTTTGGGGAATATTAGACACTGGCTCAGAAGTGCCATTAATTTCAGGACACCCAAACATCACTCTGGTCCGCTAGTCAAAGTAGGGGCTTATGGAGGTCAGATGATCAATGGGCATTTAGCTCAGGTCAATCTCACTGTGGTTCCAGTGCATCCCTGTACCAATTCTATGGTTATTTTCCCAGTTCTGGAATGCATAATTGGAATAGACATACTCAACAACTGACATAATCCCAACATTGGTTCCCTGACTCATAGAGTGAGGACTATAATGGTAGACAAGGCCAAGTCAAAGCCACTAGAACTGCCCCTGCCTAGAGAAATAGTAAATCAGAAGCAGTACAAGATTCCTGGAGGGATTTCAGAGATTAATGCCACCCTTAAGGGCCTTTAGAATGCAGGGGTAATGATAACCACCACATCCCCATTCACCTCTCCTATTTGGCATGTGCAGAAAAAAAGATGATAGGCCTTGGTAGATGATAGTGGATTTTTATAACCTTACAGGTGCTGACTCCAACTGCAGCTTCTGTTGAAGATGTGGTATCATTGCTTGAGCAAATCAACACATCCCCTGGAAAACTGTATGCAGCTATTGTTTTGGCAAATTCTTTTTTCTCATTAGGTGTTAGTACCATCAGAAACACTTTGCTTTCAGCTAGCAAGGCCAGCAGTTTATCTTCACTGTCCTACCTCAGGGGTATATAAACTCTCCAGCCCTATGTCATAATATTGTCCACAGAGACATTGATTGTTTCTCCCTCCACAAGATATCATACTGGTATATTGAATTGAAATCATGTTGACTGGATCTAGGGAGCAAGACAAAGCAACTACTCTAGACTTAATATAAGGCATTTGCATGTCAGAGGATGGCTGATATATCTAACAAAAATACAGGGACCTTCCACCTCAGTAAAATTTCTAGATGCCCAGTGGTGTGGGGCATGTTGAGATATCCTTTCTAAATTGAACAATAAGCTGGACTCTCCTACAATCAAAAAAGAGGCATACTTACTTGGCCTCTTTGGATTTTGGGGACAACATATTCCATTTGGATGTGCTACTGTGGCCCATTTACTGAGTGACCAGAAAATCTTCTAGATTTGATTGGGGACTATAACAAGTAGAGGTTGTGTGACAGGTCCAGGCTGCTGGGCAAGTTGTTCTGCCACTTGGACCATATGATACACCTGATCCAATGATGCAGGAAACATCAGTAGCAAATTCAGATGCTGTTTAGAAACTTTGGATTTGTCCTATAGGAGAATCACAATGCAGGCCACTGGAATTTGGATCATTGACTTACTAACCTCTGCAGGTAACTATTTTCCTTTTGAGAAAAGTTTTGTCCAGTTATTGGCTTTAGTAGAGACAGAACACTTAATGATGGGCCACCAGGTTACCATGAAACCAAAGTTGCCTATCATGAGCTGGGTATTTTTTGACCCACTAAACCATAAAGCTGGGTGTTCACAGCAACACTCCATCAGAAAATGGAAATGATACATATGAGATAGGTCTTGAGTGAGTCCTGAAGGCACAAGTAAGTTACATGAGGAAGTGGCCCAAGTGCCCATGCAACCCACTCTTGCCACATTACCTTCTCTTTCCCAGCCTACAGCTATGGCCTCTTTGGATGTTCCTTACAGTCAGTCGACTGAGGAAGAGAAAAGTCAGGGCTGGTTTGCAGATGGTTCTACATCATGTGCAGATACCACCCAAAAGTGGACAGCTGAAGCACTGCAATCCCTTTCTGGAAAGTTCCTGATGGACAGTGGTAATGGGAAATCCTCCCATTAGGCAGAACATTGAGCAGTGCATCTAGTTGTTCATTTTACTTGGAAGTGGAAGTTGCCAGAGGTACATTTGTATGCTGATTAATGGGCTGTTGCTAATGGTTTGGCTGGATGGCCAGGGAGAGACTTGGAAGGAACATGATTGGAAGATTTGTGACAAACAAGTCTGAGGAAGAGGTTTGTCAATAGAACTTTTTGAGTGGGCATGAAACATGAAGATATTTGTGTCCCATGTGAATGCTCACTACAGAATACTCACTGCAGAAGAGGAAGATGTTGATAATCAAGTGGATAAGATGACCTCTTCTGTGGATACTAGACAGCCTCTTTCCCCAGTCACTCCTGTCATTGCCCAATGAGCCCATGAACAAAGTGGTCATGGTGGTAGGGATGGAGGTTATGCATGTGCTCAGCAACATGGACTTCCACTCACCAAGGCTGACACAGCCACAACCACTGCTGAGTGCCCAATCTGCCAGTAACAGAGACCCACACTCAGTCCTGAATATGACACCATTCCCTGAGGTCATCAGCCTGCTACCTGGTGGCTGATTGATTATATTTGACCACTTCCATAATGGAAAGAGCAGCAATTTGTTCTAACTGGCATAGTCACATATTCTTCATATGGGTTTTCCTTCCCTGCATGCAATGGTTCTGTTGAAACTACAATCTGTGGACTTACAGAATGCCTTATCTTCCATCATGGTATTCTACACAACATTGCTTTTGATCAATGAATCCACTTCACAGCAAATGAGTTGTGTGAATGGGCACATACTCATGTAATTCTCTGGTCTCAATATCTTCTCTGTCATTCAGAGGCACCTGGGTTGATATAGTGGTGGAATGGATATTTGGAAGACTCTATTACAGCAACAACTTTGTGGAAATACCTTGCAGGACTGGAGTAGTGTTCTCCAGGAGGCTGTGTATGCTCTGAACACACATCCACTCTACGGTGCTGTTTCTACCCATAATCAATATTCATTTGTCCATGAATCAAAGGTTGGAAATGGGAGTAGCACCACTCACTATCACCATATTGATCCAGTAGGAAATTTTTTATTCCTGTCCCTGCAGCCTTAAGCTCTGCTGCTTTACAAGTCTTAGTTCCATAAGGATATGTGCTCCTACTAGGAAACACAACAATATTTCCATTGAACTGGAAGTTAGTACTTCCACATGGCCACTTTGGGCTTTTCATACCTCTGAATCACGAGGTAAGGAAGTGGATTTCTGTACTGTCTGGACAGATTAATCCTGACTATTAAGGGGAAATAAGACTGAAACTACACAATGGAAGTAAAGAAAAGTTTTGCTGGAATATATGAGGTCCCTTAGGACATCTCTTAGTACTACCATGAACTGTGATTAAATTCAATGGAAAACTGCAACAATCCAATCCAGACAGGAGTAACAAAGGCCCAGAAATTTCAGGAATGAAGGTTTGGGTCACCCCAGAAGGCAAAGAACCATGGCCGGTTGAAGTGCTTGCTGAAGGTAAAGGAAACATGGAATGGATAATGGAAGAAAATAGTGATGAATATTAACTACGAATTCATGATCAGTTATAGGAATGAGGACTCTGGTGACAAGAATATTTCCTCCTTGTTCTGTTATGAGTATGTCTGTATTTGTACATAAAGTGAGTATCTTTGTTTTCTTCTCTATCATATCCCCTTATCATATGACATAGGTTGTATGGTTCATTTCATACTATATAATCACCTATTATTACCTATTATAGGACATCAAGCTTAAGAGTGAATGTTACCCAAGTACTTGCATCTGATTCTTCAGAGATTAGTGCATTTTTGGTTGTACACAGGATAGCTGGGTATTGTTAGGCAAAACATATGTCTGTTACTGTGTTCTATTTATAGATTAAGTATGGTTTAAGGGTATGTGTTTAGCTACCGAGTGCACAAAGGGTGTGATGGTTAGGTTCATATGGCAACTTGGCCAGATCAGGGTGCCCAGGTGTCTAGTCAAGCAAACACTGGCCTGAACATTATGGCAAGGACATTTGCGGGTGGTTAATAAACCAGAAGGCTTGTTTATTAAGTCATCAGTCAGTTGATTGCATCTATGGCTGATTGCATCAATGAAGGGAGTGTCTTCCACAATGAGAAAATTCATTCAGTTGTATTTAATCCAATCAATTGAAGACTTTTAAGTGAGAAGAGAGAGAGCTTTCACTTCTTCAGCCAGCCATCCTCTTATGGGGAATTGACTAAAAACCCTTATTTGGGTTCAAACTCATAGCCTATCCTATGGCAATACTCTTCTTCAACTTCTCTGGGGAGTTCATTGAAAACCCTCATTGGAGTTGCCAGCTTGCTGCCTGACCTCTGGCATTTAGACTTGTGCATCTTGCCCTATGGAATTTGGACACATGCATCCCCATAGTTGTGTTAGACACTTTTATCAAATCTCATAATTAAAGATTACCATTGATTCTGTTTCCTAGAGAACCTTGAGTAATACACCTAGATAGCAAACCTTCACAAATCATACTAGGAAGCACATAGATACGGATCATCCAAAGGAACAATATAGCACTTCAACTGTGTACAAGAGTTGAAAGAACTAATTAAAGATATTCAAACAAATCTTATAAATGAAATGAATGAGTTGAAAGTAAATGTGGCAAAAAAGATGAAGGATATAAAAAAGACAGAGAGTGTTGATATAGAAGAACTCAAAAGCTTGAAAAAATTGACAGAATTTATGTGAATGAAGGCACAATGGAAGAGGCTAAAAACACAGTGGAGTCATACAACAGCAGACTGGAGGCAGAAGAAAGGATTAGTGGCCTATAGCACAGGACATCTGGAATCTTACACAGAAAACAACAGATAGGGAGAAGAATGGAAAAATATGTACATGGTCTCAGGGAATTGAATGACAACATGAAGTGCATGAATGTATGTGTTATAGGTGTCCCAGAAGCAGAAGAAAAGGGAAAAAGGGGTAGAAAGAATAATAAAGGAATTGATCAATGAAAATTTCCCAACTCTTATGAAAGGCATAAAATTATAGGTTCAAGAAGCACAGTGTACCCAAACAGAATTGATCCAAATAGACCTACTCCAAGATAGTTACCAATCAGATTGTAAAATGTCAAAGACAAAGAGAGAATTCTGAAAGCAGAAAGAGAAAAGTGATCCATCACATAAAGGGAAGCTCAATAATACTAATTGTGGATCTCTCAGCAGAAACCATGTAGGCAAGAAGGCAGTCATATGATATATTCAAGATACTGAAAGAGAAAAACTACCAACCAAAAATCCTGTATCTGGAGAAACTCTCCTTCAAAAATGAAGACTGTGAAATATTTTCAGATAAACAGTCACTGAGAGAGTTCATGAACATGAGGCCTGCTGTACAAGAAATACTAAAGAGAGGCTAGGGACAGGTAGGATAACAGGAGAGAGGTTTGGAGAATAATGTAAAAAGGAAGATTAAAAGTAAGTGTAACTGGGAGGCGGGGCAAGATGGCAGACTGGTGAGCTGTATGTTTTAGTTACTCCTCCAGGATAGTAGGTAAAAAGCCAGGAACTGCGTGGACTGGACACCACAGAGCAATCTGTCTTTGGGCATACTTCATACAACACTCATGAAAACGTGGAACTGCTGAGATCAGCGAAATCTGTAAGTTTTTGCGGCCAGGGGACCCGCGCCCCTCCCTGCCAGGCTCAGTCCCGGGGGAGGAGGGGCTGTCAGCTCCGGGAAGGAGAAGGGAGAATTGCAGTGGCTGCTCTTATCGGAAACTCATTCTACTGATTCAAACTCCAACCATAGATAGACTGAGACCAGACACCAGAGACTCTGAGAGCAGCCAGCCCAGCAGAGAGGAGACAGGCATAGAAAAAAAACAACACGAAAAACTCCAAAATAAAAGCAGAGGATTTTTGGAGTTCTGGTGAACACAGAAAGGGGAAGGGCGGAGATCAGGCCTTGAGGCGCATATGCAAATCCCGAAGCAAGGCTGATCTCTCTGCCCTGTGCACCTTTCCTTAATGGCCCTGGTTGCTTTGTCTATTAGCATTTCAATAACCCATTAGATCTCTGAGGAGGGCCGTTTTTTTTTTTTTTTTTTTAAATCCTTTTTGCTTTTTCTAAAACAATTACTCTAAGAAGCTCAATACAGAAAGCTTCAAAGAATTGAAATTTGGGCACGTCAAGTCAAGAGCAGAACTAAGAGAGCTCTGAGACAAAAGGCAATAATCCAGTGGCTGAGAAAATTCACTAAACAACACAACTTCCCAAGAAAACGGGGGTGTCCGCTCACAGCCACCATCCTGGTGGACAGGAAACACTCCTGCCCATCGCCAGCCCCATAGCCCAGAGCTGCCCCAGACAACCCAGTGTGACGGAAGTGCTTCAAATAACAGGCACACACCACAAAACTGGGCGTGGACATTAGCCTTCCCTGCAACCTCAGCTGAATGTCCCAGACCTGGGAAGGGGGAGCAGTGTGAATTAACAGAGCCCCATTCAGCCATCATTTGAGCAGACTGGGAGCCTCCCAACACAGCCCAGCAGCCCAGAACTGCCCTGGAGGGACGGCACTCACCTGCGACATAGCACAGTCATCCCTCAACAGAGGACCCGGGGTGCACAGCCTGGAAGAGGGGCCCACTTGCAAGTCTCAGGAGCCATACGCCAATACCAAAGACTTGTGGGTCAGTGGCAGAGACAAACTGTGGCAGGACTGAACTGAAGGATTAGACTATTGCAGCAGCTTTAAAACTCTAGGATCATCAGGGAGATTTGATTGTTAGGGCCACCCCCCCTCCCCGACTGCCCAGAAACACGCCCCACATACAGGGCAGGCAACACCAACTACACACGCAAGCTTGGTACACCAATTGGGCCCCACAAGACTCACTCCCCCACTCACCAAAAAGGCTAAGCAGGGGAGATCTGGCTTGTGGAGAACAGGTGGCTCGTGGACGCCACCTGCTGGTTAGTTAGAGAAAGTGTACTCCACGAAGCTGTAGATCTGATAAATTAGAGATAAGGACTTCAACTGGTCTACAAACCCTAAAAGAACCCTATCAAGTTCAGCAAATGCCACGAGGCCAAAAACAACAGAAAATTATAAAGCATATGAAAAAACCAGACGATATGGATAACCCAAGCCCAAGCACCCAAATCAAAAGACCAGAAGAGACACAGCACCTAGAGCAGCTACTCAAAGAACTAAAGATGAACAATGAGACCATAGTACAGGATATGAAGGAAATCAAGAAGACCCTAGAAGAGCATAAAGAAGACATTGCAAGACTAAATAAAAAAATGGATGATCTTATGGAAATTAAAGAAACTGTTGACCAAATTAAAAAGATTCTGGACACTCATAGTACAAGACTAGAGGAAGTTGAACAACGAATCAGTGACCTGGAAGATGACAGAATGGAAAATGAAAGCATAAAAGAAAGAATGGGGAAAAAAATTGAAAAACTCGAAATGGACCTCAGGGATATGATAGATAATATGAAATGTCCGAATATAAGACTCATTGGTGTCCCAGAAGGGGAAGAAAAGGGTAAAGGTCTAGGAAGAGTATTCAAAGAAATTGTTGGGGAAAACTTCCCAAATCTTCTAAACAACATAAATACACAAATCATAAATGCTCAGCGAACTCCAAATAGAATAAATCCAAAAAAACCCACTCCGAGACATATACTGATCACACTGTCAAACATAGAAGAGAAGGAGCAAGTTCTGAAAGCAGCAAGAGAAAAGCAATTCACCACATACAAAGGAAACAGCATAAGACTAAGTAGTGACTACTCAGCAGCCACCATGGAGGCGAGAAGGCAGTGGCACGATATATTTAAAATTCTGAGTGAGAGGAATTTCCAGCCAAGAATACTTTATCCAGCAAAGCTCTCCTTCAAATTTGAGGGAGAGCTTAAATTTTTCACAGACAAAGAAATGCTGAGAGAATTTGCTAACAAGAGACCTGCCCTACTGGAGATACTAAAGGGAGCCCTACAGACAGAGAAACAAAGAGAGGACAGAGAGACTTGGAGAAAGGTTCAGTACTAAAGAGATTCGCTATGGGTACAATAAAGGATATTAATAGAGAGAGGGAAAAATATGGCAAACATAATCCAAAGGATAAGATGGCCGATTCAAGAAATGCCTTCACGGTTTTAACGTTGAATGTAAATGGATTAAACTCCCCAATTAAAAGATATAGATTCGCAGAATGGATCAAAAAAAATGAACCATCAATATGTTGCATACAAGAGACTCATCTTAGACACAGGGACACAAAGAAACTGAAAGTGAAAGGATGGAAAAAAATATTTCATGCAAGCTACAGCCAAAAGAAAGCAGGTGTAGCAATATTAATCTCAGATAAAATAGACTTCAAATGCAGGGATGTTTTGAGAGACAAAGAAGGCCACTACATACTAATAAAAGGGGCAATTCAGCAAGAAGAAATAACAATCGTAAATGTCTATGCACCCAATCAAGGTGCCACAAAATACATGAGAGAAACATTGGCAAAACTAAAGGAAGCAATTGATGTTTCCACAATAATTGTGGGAGACTTCAACACATCACTCTCTCCTATAGATAGATCAACCAGACAGAAGACCAATAAGGAAATTGAAAACCTAAACAATCTGATAAATGAATTAGATTTAACAGACATCTACAGGACATTACATCCCAAATCACCAGGATACACATACTTTTCTAGTGCTCACGGAACTTTCTCCAGAATAGATCATATGCTGGGACATAAAACAAGCCTCAATAAATTTAAAAAGATTGAAATTATTCAAAGCACATTCTCTGACCACAATGGAATACAATTAGAAGTCAATAACCATCAGAGACTTAGAAAATTCACAAATACCTGGAGGTTAAACAACACACTCCTAAACAATCAGTGGGTTAAAGAAGAAATAGCAAGAGAAATTGCTAAATATATAGAGACGAATGAAAATGAGAACACAACATACCAAAACCTATGGGATGCAGCAAAAGCAGTGCTAAGGGGGAAATTTATAGCACTAAACGCATATATTAAAAAGGAAGAAAGAGCCAAAATCAAAGAACTAATGGACCAACTGAAGAAGCTAGAAAATGAACAGCAAACCAATCCTAAACCAAGTACAAGAAAAGAAATAACAAGGATTAAAGCAGAAATAAATGACATAGAGAACAAAAAAACAATAGAAAGGATAAATATCACCAAAAGTTGGTTCTTTGAGAAGATCAACAAGATTGACAAGCCCCTAGCTAGACTGACAAAATCAAAAAGAGAAAAGACCCATATAAACAAAATAATGAATGAAAAAGGTGACATAACTGCAGATCCTGAAGAAATTAAAAAAATTATAAGAGGATATTATGAACAATTGTATGGCAACAAACTGGATAATGTAGAAGAAATGGACAATTTCCTGGAAACATATGAACAACCTAGAGTGACCAGAGAAGAAATAGAAGACCTCAACCAACCCATCACAAGCAAAGAGATCCAATCAGTCATCAAAAATCTTCCCACAAATAAATGCCCAGGGCCAGATGGCTTCACAGGGGAATTCTACCAAACTTTCCAGAAAGAACTGACACCAATCTTACTCAAACTCTTTCAAAACATTGAAAAAAATGGAACACTACCTAACTCATTTTATGAAGCTAACATCAATCTAATACCAAAACCAGGCAAAGATGCTACAAAAAAGGAAAACTACCGGCCAATCTTCCTAATGAATATAGATGCAAAAATCCTCAACAAAATACTTGCAAATCGAATCCAAAGACACATTAAAAAAATCATACACCATGACCAAGTGGGGTTCATTCCAGGCATGCAAGGATGGTTCAACATAAGAAAAACAATCAATGTATTACAACACATTAAAAACTCGAAAGGGAAAAATCAATTGATCATCTCAATAGATGCTGAGAAAGCATTTGACAAAATCCAACATCCCTTTTTGATAAAAACACTTCAAAAGGTAGGAATTGAAGGAAACTTCCTCAACATGATAAAGAGCATATATGAAAAACCCACAGCCAGCATAGTACTCAATGGTGAGAGACTGAAAGCCTTCCCTCTAAGATCAGGAACAAGACAAGGATGCCCGCTGTCACCACTGTTATTCAACATTGTGCTGGAAGTGCTAGCCAGGGCAATCCGGCAAGACAAAGAAATAAAAGGCATCCAAATTGGAAAAGAAGAAGTAAAACTGTCATTGTTTGCAGATGATATGATCTTATATCTAGAAAACCCTGAGAAATCAACGATACACCTACTAGAGCTAATAAACAAATTTAGCAAAGTAGCGGGATACAAGATTAATGCACATAAGTCAGTAATGTTTCTATATGCTAGAAATGAACAAACTGAAGAGACACTCAAGAAAAAGATACCATTTTCAATAGCAACTAAAAAAATCAAGTACCTAGGAATCAACTTAACCAAAGATGTAAAAGACCTATACAAAGAAAACTACATAACTCTACTAAAAGAAATAGAAGGGGACCTTAAAAGATGGAAAAATATTCCATGTTCATGGATAGGAAGACTAAATGTCATTAAGATGTCAATTCTACCCAAACTCATCTACAGATTCAATGCAATCCCAATCAAAATTCCGACAACCTACTTTGCAGACTTGGAAAAGCTAGTTATCAAATTTATTTGGAAAGGGAAGATGCCTCGAATTGCTAAAGACACTCTAAAAAAAAAAACGAAGTGGGAGGACTTACACTCCCTGACTTTGAAGCTTATTCTAAAGCCACAGTTGCCAAAACAGCATGGTACTGGCACAAAGATAGACATATAGATCAATGGAATCGAATTGAGAATTCAGAGATAGACCCTCAGATCTATGGCCGACTGATCTTTGATAAGGCCCCCAAAGTCACCGAACTGAGCCATAATGGTCTTTTCAACAAATGGGGCTGGGAGAGTTGGATATCCATATCCAAAAGAATGAAAGAGGACCCCTACCTCACCCCCTACACAAAAATTAACTCAAAATGGACCAAAGATCTCAATATATAAGAAAGTACCATAAAACTCCTAGAAGATAATGTAGGAAAACATCTTCAAGACCTTGTATTAGGAGGCCACTTCCTAGACTTTACACCCAAAGCACAAGCAACAAAAGAGAAAATAGATAAATGGGAACTCCTCAAGCTTAGAAGTTTCTGCACCTCAAAGGAATTTCTCAAAAAGGTAAAGAGGCAGCCAACTCAATGGGAAAAAATTTTTGGAAACCATGTATCTGACAAAAGACTGATATCTTGCATATACAAAGAAATCCTACAACTCAATGACAATAGTACAGACAGCCCAATTATAAAATGGGCAAAAGATATGAAAAGACAGTTCTCTGAAGAGGAAATACAAATGGCCAAGAAACACATGAAAAAATGTTCAGCTTCACTAGCTATTAGAGAGATGCAAATTAAGACCACAATGAGATACCATCTAACACCGGTTAGAATGGCTGCCATTAAACAAACAGGAAACTACAAATGCTGGAGGGGATGTGGAGAAATTGGAACTCTTATTCATTGTTGGTGGGACTGTATAATGGTTCAGCCACTCTGGAAGTCAGTCTGGCAGTTCCTTAGAAAACTAGATATAGAGCTACCATTCGATCCAGCGATTGCACTTCTCGGTATATACCCGGAAGATCGGAAAGCAGTGACACGAACAGATATCTGCACGCCAATGTTCATAGCAGCATTATTCACAATTGCCAAGAGATGGAAACAACCCAAATGTCCTTCAACAGATGAGTGGATAAATAAAATGTGGTATATACACACGATGGAATACTACACGGCAGTAAGAAGGAATGATCTGGTGAAACATATGACAACATGGATGAACCTTGAAGACATAATGCTGAGCGAAATAAGCCAGGCACAAAAAGAGTAATATTATATGCTACCACTAATGTGAACTTTGAAAAATGTAAAACAAATGGTTTATAATGTAGAATGTAGGGGAACTAGCAGTAGAGAGCAATTAAGGAAGGGGGAACAATAATCCAAGAAGAACAGATAAGCTATTTAACGTTCTGGGGATGCCCAGAAATGACTATGGTCTGTTAATTTCTGATGGATGTAGTAGGAACAAGTTCACTGAAATGTTGCTATATTATGTAACTTTCTTGGGGTAAAGTAGGAACATGTTGGAAGTTAAGCAGTTATCTTAGGTTAGTTGTCTTTTTCTTACTCCCTTGTTATGGTCTCTTTGAAATGTTCTTTTATTGTATGTTTGTTTTCTTTTTAACTTTTTTTTCATGCAGTTGATTTAAAAAAGAAGGGAAAGTTAAAAAAAAAAAAAAGAAAAAAGACAAACAAGGAAAAAAAAAAAAAGATGTAGTGCCCCCTTGAGGAGCCTGTGGAGAATGCAGGGGTATTCGCCTACCCCACCTCCATGGTTGCTAACATGACCACAGACATAGGGGACTGGTGGTTTGATGGGTTGAGCCCTCTACCATAAGTTTTACCCTTGGGAAGACGGTTGCTGCAAAGGAGAGGCTAGGCCTCCCTGTATTTGTGCCTAAGAGTCTCCTCCTGAATGCCTCTTTGTTGCTCAGATGTGGCCCTCTCTCTCTGGCTAAGCCAACTTGAAAGGTGAAATCACTGCCCTCCCCCCTACGTGGGATCAGACACCCAGGGAAGTGAATCTCCCTGGCAACGTGGAATATGACTCCCGGGGAGAAATGTAGACCCGGCATCGTGGGATGGAGAACATCTTCTTGACCAAAAGGGGGATGTGAAAGGAAATGAAATAAGCTTCAGTGGCAGAGAGATTCCAAAACGAGCCGAGAGATCACTCTGGTGGGCACTCTTACGCACACTTTAGACAACCTTTTTTAGGTTCTAAAGAATTGGGGTAGCTGGTGGTGGATACCTGAAACTATTAAACTACAACCCAGAACCCATGAATCTCGAAGACAGTTGTATAAAAATGTAGCTTATGAGGGGTGACAGTGGGATTGGGAATGCCATAAGGACCAAACTCCACTTTGTCTAGTTTATGGATGGATATGTAGAAAAGTAGGGGAAGCAAACAAACAGACAAAGGTACCCAGTGTTCTTTTTTACTTCAATTGCTCTTTTTCACTCTAATTATTATTCTTGTTATTTTTGTGTGTGTGCTAATGAAGGTGTCAGGGATTGATTTAGGTGATGAATGTACAACTATGTAATGGTACTGTAAACAATCGAAAGTACAATTTGTTTTGTATGACTGCGTGGTATGTGAATATATCTCAATAAAATGATGATTAAAAAAAAAAAGAGTACCGTTGTGCACGTGTGCATGTGTAAAAAAAAAAAAAAAAGTAAGTGTAACTAAAGGGTTAAAAAATAAGGTATGACAAATAAAATCCAAAAAGAAAAAGTGGTTGAAGAAAGTAATGCCTTTACAGTAATCCCATTAAATGTTAACGGATTAAACTCCCCAATCAAAAGACATAGATTTGCACAGTTGAAAAAAAAATGGATCCATCTATATGCTGTGCACAAGAGACTAACTTAAGACTGCAGGACAAAAATAGGTTGAAAGTGAAGGTTGGAAAAAGATATTTCATGCAAAGAAAACCAGAAAAGAGCAGGAGTAGTTATACTAATATAAGACAAATAGACTGCAAATGTAAAACAATTAAAAGAGACAAAGAAAGACAATCCATCAAGAAGACATAACAATCATAAATATATATCCATGAGCCAGAGTACCTCAAAATACATGATGCACACACTGGCAAAAGTTAAGGAAGAAGTACACTTGTACTGTGGTAGTGGGAAGCTCCAATATCCCACTCTTATCAATGAATAAAACATCTAGATAGAGGACAAATAAGAAAACAGAGATTTTGAATAAAATGATAAATGAACTATACTTAGACATTTAGTGAACATTGCACACAACAACAGTAGGATATACATTTTTTCTGAAGTGTTCATGGATCATTCTCCAGACTAGACTCCATGTTGGTCGTAAAGCAAGTCAATAAATTTTAAAAGTTTGAAATTATACAAAACACTTTTCAGTCATAATGGGATATCATTAGAAATAAATAACAGGCAGTTGACAGGAAAATTCACCAATAAATGGAAGCTAAAAAACATACCCTTAAGCAACTAGTGAATCAAGGAAAAAATTACAAGAGAAATCAGTATGTATCTCAAGGCAAATAAAAGTGAGAACACAACATATCATAATTTAGTGGATGCAGCAAAGTCAGCACTGAGAGGGAAATTTTTCACTGTAAATGCCTATATTAAAAGGAAGAAAGAGAAAAAAAGCAAAGACTTAACTGCTCACATGGAGGAACTTAGGAAACAACAGCAAATTAACCTCCAAAGAAAACAGAAGGAAAGAAATCACAGAAATTAGAGCCAAAATAAAAGAAATTGAGAACATGAAAACAATACAGAGAACCAGCAAAACAAGAAGTTGGTTCTTTGAGAAAATCCATAAAATTGATGAACATTTAGCCAGCCTGAGAAAGGAAAAAAGAGAGAGGACACAAATAAATAAAATCAGAAATGGGTGGGGGGATGTGCTGGTTTGAAACTGATATGTACCCCTGGAAAGGCCATGTTTTTAAATCCAGTCTTGTAGCTGTAGACGGATTGCAGGTAGGACATCTTGATTAGGTTATTTCCACTGAGATGGGACCCACCCAACTTTGGGTGGGACCATTTGATTAGATTATTTCCGTGGATGTGTGAAACCACCCATTCAGAGTGGGTCTTGATTTCCAAGCTGAGATAAAACTCTGAGTTTGCCCCAGAGAAGCTAGGAGAGGACTCCCACATGCTTAGGGAGACACCCTGGGAGAAAAAGCAAGGATGCACAGGACCTGAGAGAGGGAAGCTAAGAGAGACAGTATCTTAGAGACATTTTGGAGAAAGCCATTTTGAAACCAGAAACTTTGAGCAAAGGATGAGCAGAGGACAGCCATGTGCCTTCCCAGCAGAGGTGTTTTGGAAGCCATTGGCCTTTCTTCAGTGAAGGTATCCTCTGTTGATGTCTTAGTTTTGACACTTTTATGACATAAGAACTGTACATTTGTAACCTAATAAATCCCCTTTATAAAAGCCCATTCATAACTAGAAGTAAATACCTGAAACTATCAAACTGTAACCCAGTAGCCTTGACTCTTGAAGATGATTGTATGGCAATGTAGCTTAAAAGGGTTGACAGTGTGATTGTGAAAGCCTTGTGGATCACACTCCCTTTATCCAGTGTATGGAAGGATGAGTAGAAGAATGGAGACAAAAAAACTAAATGAAAATTATAGTGGGAGTGGGGAATTATTTGGGTGTTCTTTTTTACTTTTTTTATTCTTATCTTTACTTTTCCTTGTGTAAGGAAAATGTTCAAACAACAGACTGGGGTGGTGAATGCACAACTATATGATGGTACTGTGAACAACTGATTGTACACTTTGAATGACTGTATGGTATGCCAATATATCTCAATAAAATTGAATAAATAACAAACAAACATAACAACAACAAAAAAAAACCCATCCCTATCTGGTATTTTGCACAATGGCAGGTTTAACAAACAAGAATAAGGGACATAACTACTGATACCATGGGAATAAGGGAGATAATGAGAAGATACTATAACAACTATATGCTAAGAAACTAGACAACTTAGATGAAATGGATGAATTCCTAAACAAGCATTACCAACCAACATTGACTACAGAAGAAATAGAAGACCATAACAAGCCAATCACAGTTTAAGAGATTAAATCAGTCATCAAAAAAATTCCCAAAAAAGAAAACTCCAGAACTAGATGGCCTCACAGGAGAAATCTACCAAAATTTCAAGAAAGAATTAGTGCCAATGCTGTTTAAACTCATCAATAAAATGAAGAGGAGGGAAACATACCTATGAAGCCCACATCATGCTCATACCAAAGCCAGACAAAGATACTATGAGAAAGGAAAATTACAGACTGATCTCTTTAATGAGTATAGATACCAAAATCCTCAACAAAATACTTGCAAATCAAATCCAGCAACACATTAACAGAATTATACACCATGACCAAGTGGGTTTGATTCCAGGTTCAAAAGTGGGGTATTACATTAATTGATTTTCTGCATTGAAGCAACCTTGTATACCTGGAATCAAAATTAAAGAGGAAAAACCAAATGATCATCTCAATTGGTGCAGAAAGGCATTTGAAAAAATTCTGCATTCTTTCTTGAGGAAAACATGTCAAAGGAGAGGAATAGAAGGAAACTTCCTCAATGTGATAAATGCAATATATGAAAGAGACACAGTTAACTTCAAATTCTATGGGGAGTGACTGAGAGCTTTCCCTCTAATAACAGGAAAAAGACAAGGATCCCCACTGTCACCATTGTTATTCAACACTGTGCTGTAAGTTCTAGCTAGAGCAATTAGGCAAGAAAAAGAAATAAAGTGCATCCAAACTGGAAAGGAAGATGTTAAACTTTCACTCTTTGCAGATTACATGACCCTATATGTAGAAAATCATGAAAAATCTAAAGTAAAGCTTCTAGAACTAAGACACAAGTACAGCAAAGTGGCAGGATACAAGAGCAATGCACAAAATCAGTAGGGTTTATTTACACCAGTAAGGAGCAATCTAAGGAAGAAATCAAGAAAAAAATTCCACTTACAACAGCAACTAAAAGAATCAAATATTTCAGGATAATTTTAACTAAGGACATAAAATGCCTATACACATAACAGAACAAAAAATTTCTAAAAGAAATCAAGGAAGTCCTAAATAAATAGAAGGACATACCATGTTCATGGAATGGAAGAGTAAATAGTTAAGATGTCAATTCTACCTAAGTCGATTTAAAGATTCAAAGCAATACCAATAAAAATCTCAATTTACTTTGCAGAAGTAGAATAACCAATAACAAAATTTAGTTGGAATGTCAGAGTGCCCTGAATAGCTAAAAATATGAGAAAGAAAAATGAAGTGGGACATCTCATACTAGCTGACTCTAAGCATATTACAAAGCTACAGCATTCAAAACAGCATGGTACTGGCATAAAGATAGGTTTTCTGACCAATGGAATCAAATTTTATGTTCAGAAATAGGCCCTCTTATCTTTGATAAGGTGGTCAAGTTGACCCAAATGGGACTGAGTAGCCTCTTCAAAAATTGGTGCTTGGAGAACTGAATATCCCCATCCAAAAGAATGAAAGTGGACCCCTATCTCAAAAGTTATACAAAAATTAATTCAAAATGGATCAAAGATTTACACATTAGAGCTAAGACCATAATATTTTTAGAAGAAAATGTAAGGAAATATATTACACATCTTGTGATAAGAGGTGGTTTCCTATACTTAACACCCAAAGCATGAGCAATGAAGGAGGAGATAGATAAACGGGATCTCCCCCAAATTGAAAACTTTTGTGCACCAAAGAATTTTTCCAGGAATGGAAAAAGGGCTGCCTATGCAATGGGAGACAATATTTGGGAACCACATATCATATAAGAGCTTAGTATCCAGAACATGTAAAGAAATCCTACAACACAAGAACAAAAAGATAAACAGCCCAATTAAAATTGGAAAAATACATGGGCAGACAATTTTCCAAAGAGGAAGTACAAACTTCTCAAAAACACATGAAAAGATATTCAGCTTCACTAGCTATTAGAGGAATGCAAATCAAAACTACAATGGGAAATCATCTCTCACATTCTAGAATGATCATTATCAAAAAAATAGAGAAAACTACAAGTGTTGGACCAGACGTGGAGAAAGAGTTACACTTATTCATTGTTGGTGGGAATGAAGAATGATGCAAGTACTCTGGAAGGCAGTTTGGTGGTTCCTTAGGAAGCAAAGTATAGAATTGCTGTATGACCCAGCAATTCTATTATTAGGTATATACTCAGAGGAAAAGATGGCTAGGATAGGAATGGACATTTGGAAACTGATGTTTATAGTGGCATTACTGATGATTGCCAAGAGATGGAAACAGCCCAAATATCCTTCAATGGATGAGTTGATAATCAAACTGTGATATATGCATATAATGGAATACTACACAGCTATAAGCAAAATAAAATCATGAGAAATATAACAATGCAGATGAACCTTGAGGACATTATATTAAGAGAAATTGGCCAGAAACATAAGGATGAATACTGTATAGTCTCACCAATATGAACTAACTATAATGAGGAAACTGAAAGTTCAAGTTAAGAAAAATGTTATCAGTAAGTAGAAAGCAGGTAGATATTGGACATTTGACGCTGAAGGAGTATAGAATGTTCAGCAGGATTGAATGTAAAGATCCAGAAATGGATAGCAGAATACTATGTGATGTTAGCATAAAATTGTAAGTATAATGGACAAAGCTTAGTGTGAGTTTGGTTAAAAAAGGGTAGCTAGGAACATGTATGACACCAGAAAGAAAGATAGAGGTTGACCTGTGACTGTGTAACTTATGAAAAACTAGGGTGGACAATGGTGGTGATTAAACGTAGAAATATAAGAAAGTTTTTACATGAGGGAGAAAAAGTGAATGTTGGGGGCAGGGCAAGTGGTATAGAGAGGTGTGGAATTTAGTTATTCCTCTAGAGCAACTAGTAAATAACAAGGAACAACTAGTAAATAATTTGGAACAAGTGTTGGGAGACATCCCTGAATGGACTCACGTCGTACACCAGCCTGGAATGGGTGGAGTGGCTGAGACTGCAGCACAGAATCATAAGTGAAGCTCTGCAAACCCAGAGCTGTCACACCTCCCACCTTGGGCATGACAGGCTGAGCTGAAACACTTCCATGTGAAAAAAAGAAACAGCTTACAAGGAAAGTAACTCAACCAAGCTCCAATTGTAGTTTTCGTTAACAAATTTGGACTACTGAATACAAGCTACAAGCACAGATATGGAGAAGGAAGGGAAGCAGGTACCTTCCAGCAGGGAGGAGGCAGGACTGATGGGGAAAAATACATAAATAGAAACAGAGAAGACCAGTGAAACTGAGGGGCTGAGAACTGGCTCTGAACAGGGGATTTTGCTCTTTACCTGTTTTTTTTTTCTTTTTCTCTGACTCTAAGTGCCCCATTAGTAAAAGCCACAGACATTTTCAGTTCTCAGTATGCTGACTTAGGCAAGGGTGGAGTTAACAGAGCCAGAAAGACAAAAGAGGTATTCAAGTGGAGTGGAGAAGATAATTCCCTAGGGTATATTTTCCTTAAGAAAAGGGAGGTGGAACCAGCCCAAGGGTTTTCCCTCTCTCAGATAATTCAGATCCCAGGGCCTGGGGGAAAACAAACAAACAAACTAGAAACAACTTAAGCATGGCTTCTGACACCCTCCACTCAATGCCAGGTCAGGGACCACTGTGAATTAAAGGGACTGCAGCTCTTTACACCAGTGGGAAGCTGTGGGCTGATAAGTGTCACTTGCTGAACAGGATAGGAAAAGTGAAGAGTCTAGAGATTTCACAGGAAAGTGTCAATCTTCTAGGACTCACCTTCAGGGAAACCTAATACTGAATACACAGACTCCTCTTGGGACCTGAGCCCATTCGGGTCTGGGAAAACCTGACAGGGGCAATCAAGGAAGACAGATGCCTAGACAAAAGAAAACAAAATATCACACTAGGAAAAAAGTGAGGATATGGTCCAGTCAAAGGAACAAACTTACACTTCAACAGAAAAACAGGAATTGAAACAATTAATTCTTAATCAAAGAAATCTCCTGTATCAACTCAAAAATAAATCCAAAAATCAAACCAGGATGCGGGGCAAGATGGCAGACTGGTGAGCTGTATGTTTTAGTTACTCCTCCAGGAAAGTAGGTAGAAAGCCAGGAACTGTGTGGACTGGACACCACAGAGCAATCTGACTTTGGGTATACTTCATACAATACTCATGAAAACGTGGAACTGCTGAGATCAGCGAAATCTGTAAGTTTTTGCAGCCAGGGGACCCGCGCCCCTCCCTGCCAGGCTCAGTCCCGTGGGAGGAGGGGCTGTCAGCTCCGGGAAGGAGAAGGGAGAACTGCAGTGGCAGCACTTATCGGAAACTCATTCTACTGATCCATACTCCAACCATAGATAGACTGAGACCAGACACCACAGAATCTGAGAGCTGCCAGCCCAGCAGAGAGGAGACAGGCATAGAAAAAAAACAACACGAAAAACTCCAAAATAAAAGCGGAGGATTTTTGGAGTTCTGGTGAACATAGAAAGGGGAAGGACAGAGCTCAGGCCCGAGCTCGGGCCCTGAGGCGCATATGCAAATCCTGAAGAAAAGCTGATCTCTCTGCCCTGTGGACCTTTCCTTAATGGCCCTGGTTGCTTTGTCTCTTAGCATTTCAATAACCCATTAGATCTCTGAGGAGGGCCCTTTTTTTTTTTAATCCTTTTTTCTTTTTCTAAAACAATTACTCTAAGAAGCCCAATACAGAAAGCTTCAAAGACTTGCAATTTGGGCACGTCAAGACAAGAGCAGAACTCAGAGAGCTCTGAGACAAAAGGCAATAATCCAGTGGCTGAGAAAATTCACTAAACAACACAACTTCCCAAGAAAAGGGGGGTGTCCGCTGACAGCCACCATCCTGGTGGACAGGAAACACTCCTGCCCAACGCCAGCCCCATAGCCCAGAGCTGCCCCAGACAACCCACTGTGATGGAAGTGCTTCAAATAACAGGCACACACCACAAAACTGGGCGTGGACATTAGCCTTCCCTGCAACCTCAGCTGATTGTCCCAGAGTTGGGAAGGTGGGGCAGTGTGAATTAACAAAGCCCCATTCAGCCATCAGTTCAGCAGACTGGGAGCCTCCCTACACAGCCCAGCAGCCCAGAACTGCCCTGAGGGGACGGCACTCACCTGTGACATAGCACAGTCATCCCTCAACAGAGGACCCGGGGTGCACAACCTGGAAGAGGGGCTCACTTGCAAGTCTCAGGAGCCATACGCCAATACCAAGGACTTGTGGGTCAGTGGCAGAGACAAACTGTGGCAGGACTGAACTGAAGGATTAGACTATTGCAGCAGCCTTAAAACTCTAGGACCACCAGGGAGATTTGATTGTTAGAGCCACCCCCACCTCCCTGACTGCCCAGAAACATGACCCATATACAGGGCAGGCAACACCAAATACACACGCAAGCTTGGTACACCAATTGGACACCACAAGACTCACTCCCCCACTCACCAAAAAGGCTAAGCAGGGGAGAACTGGCTTGTGGAGAACAGGTGGCTCGTGGACGCCACCTGCTGGTTAGTTAGAGAAAGTGTACTCCACGAAGCTGTAGATCTGATAAATTAGAGATAAGGACTTCAATTGGTCTACAAATCCTAAAAGAACCCTATCAAGTTCAGCAAATGCCACGAGGCCAAAAACAACAGAAAATATAAAGCATATGAAAAAACCAGACGATATGGATAACCAAAGTCCAAGCACCCAAATCAAAAGATCAGAAGAGACACAGCACCTAGAGCAGCTACTCAAAGAACTAAAGATGAACAATGAGATCATAGTACGGGAGACAAAGGAAATCAAGAAGACCCTAGAAGAGCATAAAGAAGACATTGCAAGACTAAATAAAAAAATGGATGATCTTATGGAAATTAAAGAAACTGTTGACCAAATTAAAAAGATTCTGGACACTCATAGTACAAGACTAGAGGAAGTTGAACAACGAATCAGTGACCTTGAAGACGACAGAATGGAAAATGAAAGCATAAAAGAAAGAATGGGGAAAAAATTGAAAAAATCGAAATGGACCTCAGGGATATCATAGATAATATGAAACGTCCAAATATAAGACTCATTGGTGTCCCAGAAGGGGAAGAAAAGGGTAAAGGTCTAGGAAGAGTATTCAAAGAAATTGTTGGGGAAAACTTCCCAAATCTTCTAAACAACATAAATACACAAATCATAAATGCTCAGCCAACCCCAAATAGAATCAATCCAAATAAACCCACTCCAAGACATATACTGATCACACTCTCAAACACAGAAGAGAAGGAGCAAGTTCTGAAAGCAGCAAGAGAAAAGCAATTGACCACATACAAAGGAAACAGCATAAGACTAAGTAGTGACTACTCAGCAGCCACCATGGAGGCAAGAAGGCAGTGGCACGATATATTTAAAATTCTGAGTGAGAAAAATTTCCAGCCAAGAATACTTTATCCAGCAAAGCTCTCCTTCAAATTTGAGGGAGAGCTTAAATTTTTCACAGACAAACAAATGCTGAGAGAATTTGCTATCAAGAGACCTGCCCTACTGGAGATACTAAAGGGAGCCCTACAGACAGAGAAACAAAGACAGGACAGAGGGACTTGGAGAAAGGTTCAGTACTAAAGAGATTTGGTATGGGTACAATAAAGGATATTAATAGACAGAGGGGAAAAATATGACAAACATAAACCAAAGGATAAGATGGCTGATTCAAGAAATGCCTTCACGGTTATAACGTTGAATGTAAATGGATTAAACTCCCCAATTAAAAGATACAGATTTGCAGAATGGATCAAAAAAATTGAACCATCAATATGTTGCATACAAGAGACTCATCTTAGACACAGGGACACAAAGAAATTGAAAGTGAAAGGATGGAAAAAAATATTTCATGCCAGCTACAGCCAAAAGAAAGCAGGTGTAGCAATATTAATCTCAGATAAAATAGACTTCAAATGCAGGGATGTTTTGAGAGACAAAGAAGGCCACTACATACTAATAAAAGGGGCAATTCAGCAAGAAGAAATAACAATTGTAAATGTCTATGCACCCAATCAAGGTGCCACAAAATACATGAGAGAAACACTGGCAAAACTAAAGGAAGCAATTGATGTTTCCACAATAATTGTGGGAGACTTCAACACATCACTCTCTCCTATAGATAGATCAACCAGACAGAAGACCAATAAGGAAATTGAAAACCTAAACAATCTGGTAAATGAATTAGATTTAACAGACATATACAGGACATTACATCCCAAATCACCAGGATACACATACTTTTCTAGTGCTCATGGAACTTTCTCCAGAATAGATCATATGCTGGGACATAAAACAAGCCTCAATAAATTTAAAAAGATTGAAATTATTCAAAGCACATTCTCTGACCACAATGGAATACAATTAGAAGTCAATAACCATCAGAGACTTAGAAAATTCACAAATACCTGGAGGTTAAACAACGCACTCCTAAACAATCAGTGGGTTAAAGAAGAAATAGCAAGAGAAATCGCTAAATATATAGAGATGAATGAAAATGAGAACACAACATACCAAAACCTATGGGATGCAGCAAAAGCAGTGCTAAGGGGGAAATTTATAGCACTAAACGCATATATTAAAAAGGAAGAAAGAGCGAAAATCAAAGAACTAATGGACCAACTGAAGAAGCTAGAAAATGAACAGCAAACCAATCCTAAACCAAGTAGAAGAAAAGAAATAACAAGGATTAAAGCAGAAATAAATGACAGAGAGAACAAAAAAACAATAGAGAGGATAAATATCACCAAAAGTTGGTTCTTTGAGAAGATCAACAAGATTGACAAGCCCCTAGCTAGACTGACGAAATCAAAAAGAGAGAAGACCCATATAAACAAAATAATGAATGAAAAAGGTGACATAACTGCAGATCCTGAAGAAATTAAAAAAATTATAAGAAGATACAATGAACAACTGTATGGCAACAAACTGGATAATGTAGAGGAAATGGACAATTTCCTGGAAACATATGAACAACCTAGACTGACCAGAGAAGAAATAGAAGACCTCAACCAACCCATCACAAGCAAAGAGATCCAATCAGTCATCAAAAATCTTCCCACAAATAAATGCCTAGGGCCAGATGGCTTCACAGGGGAATTCTACCAAACTTTCCAGAAAGAACTGACACCAATCTTACTCAAACTCTTTCAAAACATTGAAGAAAATGGAACACTACCTAACTCATTCTATGAAGCTAACATCAATCTATTACCAAAACCAGGCAAAGATGCTACAAAAAAGGAAAACTACCAGCAAATCTCCCTAATGAATATAGATGCAAAAATCCTCAACAAAATACTTGCAAATCGAATCCAAAGACACATTAAAAAAATCATACACCATGACCAAGTGGGGTTTATTCCAGGCATGCAAGGATGGTTCAACATAAGAAAATCAATCAATGTATTACAACACATTAACAAGTCATAAGGGAAAAATCAATTGATCATCTCAATAGATGCTGAAAAAGCATTTGACAAAATCCAACATCCTTTTTTGATAAAAACACTTCAAAAGGTAGGAATTGAAGGAAACTTCCTCAACATGACAAAGAGCATATACGAAAAACCCACAGCCAGCATAGTACTCAATGGTGAGAGACTGAAAGCCTTCCCTCTAAGATCAGGAACAAGACAAGGATGCTCGCTGTCACCACTGTTATTCAACATTGTGCTGGAAGTGCTAGCCAGGGCAATCCGGCAAGACAAAGAAATAAAAGGCATCCAAATTGGAAAAGAAGAAGTAAAACTGTCATTGTTTGCAGATGATATGATCTTATATCTAGAAAACCCTGAGAAATCAACGATACAGCTACTAGCGCTAATAAACAAATTTAGCAAAGTAGCGGGATACAAGGTTAATGCACATAAGTCAGTAATGTTTCTATATGCTAGAAATGAACAAACTGAAGATACACTCAAGAAAAAGATACCATTTTCAATAGCAACTAAAAAAATCAAGTACCTAGGAATCAACTTAACCAAAGATGTAAAAGACCTATACAAAGAAAACTACATAACTCTACTAAAAGAAATAGAAGGGGACCTTAAAAGATGGAAAAATATTCCATGTTCATGGATAGGAAGACTAAATGTCATTAAGATGTCAATTCTACCCAAACTCATCTACAGATTCAATGCAATCCCAATCAAAATTCCAACAACCTACTTTGCAGACTTGGAAAAGATAGTTATCAAATTTATTTGGAAAGGGAAGATGGCTCGAATTGCTAAAGACACTCTAAAAAAGAAAAACGAAGTGGGAGGACTTACACTCCCTGACTTTGAAGCTTATTCTAAAGCCACAGTTGCCAAAACAGCATGGTACTGGCACAAAGATAGACATATAGATCAATGGACTCAAATTGAGAATTCGGAGATAGACCCTCAGGTCTATGGCCGACTGATCTTTGATAAGGCCCCCAAAGTTGCTGAACTGAGTCATAATGGTCTTTTCAACAAATGGGGCTGGGAGAGTTGGATATCCATATCCAAAAGAATGAAAGAGGACCCCTACCTCACCCCCTACACAAAAATTAACTCAAAATGGACCAAAGATCTCAATATAAAAGAAAGTACCATAAAACTCCTAGAAGATAATGTAGGAAAACATCTTCAAGACCTTGTATTAGGCGGCTACTACCTAGACTTTACACCCAAAGCACAAGCAACAAAAGAGAAAATAGATAAATGGGAACTCCTCAAGCTTAGAAGTTTCTGCACCTCAAAGGAATTCCTCAAAAAGGTAAAGAGGCAGCCAACTCAATGGGAAAAAATTTTTGGAAACCACGTATCTGAAAAAAGACTGATATCTTGCATATATAAAGAAATCCTACAACTCAATGACAGTAGTACAGTCGGCCCAATTATAAAATGGGCAAAAGATACGAAAAGACAGTTCTCTGAAGAGGAAATACAAATGGTCAAGAAACACATGAAAAAATGTTCAGCTTCACTAGCTATTAGAGAGTTGCAAATTAAGACCACAATGAGATACCATCTAACACCGGTTAGAATGGCTGCCATTAAACAAACAGGAAACTACAAATGCTGGAGGGGATGTGGAGAAATTGGAACTCTTATTCATTGTTGGTGGGACTGTATAATGGTTCAGCCACTCTGGAAGTCACTCTGGCAGTTCCTTAGAAAACTAGATATAGAGCTACCATTCGATCCAGCGATTGCACTTCTCGGTATGTACCCGGAAGGTCGGAAAGCAGTGACAGGAACAGATATCTGCACGCCAATGTTCATAGCAGCATTATTCACAATTGCCAAGAGATGGAAACAACCCAAATGTCCTTCAAAAGATGAGTGGATAAATAAAATGTGGTATATACACACGATGGAATACTACGCGGCAGTAAGAAGGAACGATCTCGTGAAACATATGACACCATGGATGAACCTTGAAGACATAATGCTGAGCGAAATAAGCCAGGCACAAAAAGAGAAATATTATATGCTACCACTAATGTGAACTTTGAAAAATGTAAAACAAATGGTTTATAATGTAGAATGTAGGGGAACTAGCAATAGAGAGGAATTAAGGAAGGAGAAACAATAATCCAAGAAGAACAGATAAGCTATTTAACGTTCTGGGGATGCCCAGGAATGACTATGGTCTGTTAATTTCTGATGGATAGTAGGAGCAAGTTCACAGAAATGTTGCTATATTAGGCAACTTTCTTGGGGTAAAGTAGGAACATGTTGGAAGTTAAGCAGTTATCTTAGGTTAGTTGTCTTTTTCTTACTCCCTTGTTATGGTCTCTTTGAAATGTTCTTTTATTGTATGTTTGTTTTCTTTTTAACTTTTTTTTTCATGCAGTTGATTTAAAAAAGAAGGGAAAGTTAAAAAAAAAAAGAAAGAAAAACAAGGAAAAAAAAAAGATGTAGTGCCCCCTTGAGGAGCCTGTGGAGAATGCAGGGGTATTCGCCTACCCCACCTCCATGGTTGCTAACATGACCACAGACATAGGGGACTGGTGGTTTGATGGGTTGAGCCCTCTACCACAGGTTTTACCCTTGGGAAGACAGTTGCTGCAAAGGAAAGGCTAGGCCTCCCTATGGTTGTGCCTAAGAGCCTCCTCCCGAATGCCTCTTTGTTGCTCAGATGTGGCCCTGTCTCTCTAGCTAAGCCAACTTGAAAGGTGAAATCACTGCCCTCCCCGCTACGTGGGATCAGACACCCACAGGAGTGAATCTCCCTGGCAACGTGGAATATGACTCCTGGGGAGGAATGTAGACCTGGCATCGTGGGACAGAGAACATGTTTTTGACCAAAAGGGGGATGTGAAAGGAAATGAAATAAGCTTCAGTGGCAGAGAAATTCCAAAAGGAGCCGAGAGGTCACTCTGGTGGGCACTCTTATGCACACTTTAGACAACCCTTTTTAGGTTCTAAAGAATTAGGGTAGCTGGTGGTGGATACCTGAAACTATCAAACTGCAACCCAGAACCCATGAATCTCGAAGACAGTTGTATAAAAGTGTAGCTTATGAGGGGTGACAATGGGATTGGGAAAGCCATAAGGACCACACTCCACTTTGTCTAGTTTATGGATGGATGAGTAGAAAAATAGGGGAAGGAAACAAACAGACAAAGAACCCAGTGTTCTTTTTTACTTCAATTGCTCTTTTTCACTCTAATTATTATTCTTGTTATTTTTGTGTGTGTGGTAATGAAGGTGCCAGGGATTGATTTGGGCAATGAATGTACCACTATGTAATGGTACTGTAAACAATCGAAAGTACAATTTGTTTTGTATGACTGCGTGGTATGTGAATATATCTCAATAAAATGAAGATTAAAAAAAATCAAACCAACAAGTTGAGGGAAGATATGACAAAAGAGATGACGGATATAAAGAGGATATTGGGTGAACAAAAGGAAGAAATCAAAAGTTTTAAAAAACAATTGGCAGAACTTATGGGAATGAAAGGCACAACACAAGAGATGAAGAACACAACAGAGACATACAACAGTGACAGATTTGAAGAGGCAGAAGAAAAGATTCATGAACTGGAGAACAGGATATCTGAAATCCTACACAAAAATAACAGATGGGGAAAAGAATGGAGAAATATGAGTGACATCTCAGGGAAATGAGTGACAACATGAAGCACATGAATGTTGTTCCAGAAGGGGAAGAGAAGGGAAAAGGGGCAGAGACAATAATGGAAGAAATAGTCACTGAAAATTTCCCATCTCTTATGAAAGACATACAATTACAGATCCAAGGAGTGCAGCAAACTTCAATCAGAATAGATCCAAATAGACTTACATCAAGACAATTAATATTCAGATTATCAGATTCAGAGACAAAGAGAATTCTGGAAGCAGCAAGAGAAAAGCAATTCATCACACCCAAGGGAAGATCGATAAAACTATGTGCAGATTTCTCAGTAGAAACCACGGAGTTGAGAAGGCAGTGGTATGATACGTTTAAGATATTGAAAGAGAGAAACCACCAGTCAAGGATTTTATATCCAGGAAAACTGTCCTTCAAATATGAGGGAAAGTTTTAAATATTCTCAGACAAACAGACAATGAGAGTGTTTGTGAACAACATACCTGCTCTACAGGAAATACTAAAGTGAGAACTACAGACAGATAGGAAAGGACAGGAGAGAGAGGTTTGGAGCACAATTTTTGGAGATGGTAGCACAATGATGTAAGTACACTGAACAAAGATGACTGTGAATACAGTTGAAAGAGAAAGGTTAGGGGCATGTGGGACATCAGAAGGAAAAATAGACAATAAAGGGTGGGACTGTGTGGCTTAGTGAATCCTAGAGAGGTCAATAATTGTGATAAAATGTACAAATATGTTTTGACATGAGGAAGAATAAAGGAATGCCAACTTTGCAAAGTGTTAAAAAGAGGGTGATATTCAGGGGAAAATGCAATCAATGCAGGCTAGAGTCTATAGTTAACAGCAACATTAGAATATGCTTTCTTTAATTGCAACAAAGCAATAAATGAAAGCTAAATGCCCATAAGAGGGGCACATGGGTGAGGGGTATGGGATTCTTGGCATTAGTGTTGTTGTCTGGCTCTTTAATTATATTTTATTTTAATTTTACCTTTTCTTTTGTGGCTTTTTAGTAGCCACGTTTTTCTTTCTTTTTTCTTTTTCTTTTTTTTTTTGTTTTTACTCTCTTTGCCACTTCCTCTTTCTTTTTGACTGTATTTTATCTTTTTTACTTGTCATTTTATCCTTTTGTATTCCTTTTTCATTTTCATTTTTTTTTACTTTTCCTTTTATTCTTTTGTTTCCATTCCTTTATTTTTGAGTAATGAATATATGTTAGTGCTAATTGTAATGGCAAATGTTCAACTATATGATAATACTGTAAATGATTGTACACTGGATGAGTCTATGGTATTTGAACATATCCCTATAAACTTGCAGGGAAAAATAAGCAGATGTACACAAGTGCTGGAGAGAACTTGGAGAGAGACATATGTATTCACTTTTAGTGGGAAAGAAATATGGTGCACCCTATCTGGAGGACAGTGTGGTGGTTCCATAAGAACCTAGGTTTGTGGGTATCACAATGTCCCACAACCTCACTAAGAGATATATATACTTGGAAGATCTGAAAGCAAAGACACAAATGGACATTTGCACACTAGGGTTTATGGTGGCAGTATTCATGATTTGCAATGGAAGGAGGTCGTCTAAGGGTATATTGACTGATGAACAGAATGATGAACTGTGGTGTATGCATACAATATAATAATGAGTGGCTACAAGAAGGAATGAAGCTTTGAGACATGCAAATAGATACATGGATCTTGAGTACAGCATTTTGAGTGAAGCATGCCAGAAATGACAGAACAAACAGTATAATGCCCCACTAATATGAACTAACTATAATGTGTAAACTCTGAGAACTGATTCTTAGGACAAAGCTTATCAGGGGAATGCTTAATATGGTGGTTCCTAGAGTGTAAGCTCTTACAGCAGTCACATCTATTCCTGAGTTGAAATGGTTATCTCTAAAACATGAGATGTGGAGTGTCTTGTGTAAATCCTGGTTGATCTCTGTAACTTTGGGTATTTGTGTGTCATCTGAGACTAGGAGCTACAGCTTGGTAGCTATGAATGTTAGTATTAACCCATAAGAATTGAAAATAGTTTAGTCTTCATTTAGAGATGTGAATGAAGTGGATATAATTAGGAGCAAGGCAAATCAGGCCCAAGGGTAAAGGAAAATACTGACTGGGTTTTAAAACTACAACTCTTGTGTGAGACCAAGGGAAGAGATGTTTATTTGGTGCAGGATCTATATTTTCTGTACCACACTACATAATTTTACCTGCACGATTGGTTTGAACACCATAGGTGCATAGAGCTGTGATAGGGAAGTGGGATTTGATTAATTTGTACAGGCTGGGGTGAAATCCTGATACATCCCAGAGTGATATGGGCAAAGAGTAAAATTGTATTTGTGGGGCTCCCTGAGGAACTGGAGAGAAATATGGAGGTGTTGAACTTCCCCACCTGGGTTATTGCTGATTTTATCACAAATATTGAGGTAAAATTTAGTGGGCCAGACCCTCGATCTGGAGACTCTCCTTTGTGAGGCTAGTTGCTACAAGGGAAAGGCTAATTCCACTTACAATATTGCCTTGGAGTCCCCTCAGATAGCCTTTTTGTTGCTTAGATGTGGTCCTCTCTCTCCTTAAGCCCACTGGGCAGGTGAACTCACTACCATCCCCCCTACATGGGAAATGACACCCAGGGATGTAAATCCCCCTGGCAATGTGGAAAATGATTCCTGGAGGTTAGCCTGGACCCAGCACTCTGGGATTGAGAGGATCTTCTTGACCAAAAGGGGTAAGAGAGATGAAACAAAATAAGATTCCAGTGGCTGAGAGATTTCAAATGGAGTCGAGAGTTCACTCTGGAAGGTATGCTTATGCACTATATAGATATCACATTTTAGTTTTTAGTGTACTGGAATGGCTGGAGGGAAATACCTGGAGCTTTCAAACTGCAACCCACTAACCTTGATTCTTGAAGACAATTGGATAACTATATAGCTTGCACAGTGTGACTGTGGGATTGTGGAAACCTTGTGGCTCACACTCCCTTTTTCCAATGTATGGACAAATGAGTGGAAAAATGGGGACAAACTTGGATTAGGAATAGGGTGGGATTGAGGGGATGGAAAGTTTTGGGCGTTCTTTTTTGCTATTATTTTTATTTTGGAGTAAGGAAAAAATTGAAAAAAAATGATTCTGGTATGAATGCACAAATGTATGATGGTGCTGTGAATAATTGATTGTACACTGTGCATGATGGTAGGGTGTGTGAATATATATCAATTAAACTGTATTAAAAAAGTAATTGAGTAATGGGGAGGAGGGGAATAGGAGTTTTTGGATGTTCTTTTTTATTTTAATTTTTATTTTATGTTTTGGAGTAATGAAAGTGTTCAAAGTTTGATTATGGTGATGAATGCACAACTATATGAAGATACTGTGAACAACTGATTGTACACTTTGAATGATTCTATGTTATGTGATATCTCAATAAAATTGCATTAAAAATACGTATGATCCAAAAAAGTGAATGTCAACATTGCAAGGTGTTGAAAATGGGATGGTATACAGGGGAAAATACAATCAATGAAAGCTAGAGTCTATAGTTAACAATAACATTGTAACATTCTTCCATTAATTGTAACAAAGGCAATCCACCAAAACCCATGTCAACAGAGGAGGATATAAGGGATGGTTATGAGATTCTTGCTGTTGTTGTTTCTCCCATTTTATTTTATTTCTTATTTGATCTTTTTTCCTTTTTTTCTCCTCTTTCTTTTTTGCAGAAGAAATAGAAATTTTCTCATATAGATTGTGGTGGTGCAAGCATAATTATGTTATTATACCAGGAGCTATTGATCACTCAGGGTGGATTGCCTGGTGTGCAAATAAAACTGTTTAAAAAAATGTAAAGATACAATTGTTGGAGATATATAGAGAGAGATAGAGCTATTCAATATTGGTAGGGAAGTACAATGGTGCAGGTATATGCTTGGAAGAAGTATAAGGAGGGAAACCAATAGACATTTACATACCAGGGCTTATGACAGCAGTATCCACGATTTGCAATGTATAGAGGTAGCCTAGGGGTACTTCAACAGGTTAACAGAAGGGCAAAAAATGATATATACATACAACAGAATATTGAATGGCTGAAAGGAGGAATGAAATCATGAGGTATTCAATTAGATGAATGAACCTAGGTGAGAACATTATGTTCAGTGAAATAAGCCAGAAATGAAAGGGCAAATATTGTAAGCCCTCATTCTAATTAGAAAATGTTGAGAATTGAATTCAAGAGCATAGGTTATGAGGGAATAGAATGTGGACAGAGATTGGGCAATCAATGATGCAGGAGTATAGAATGTTCAACAAGGCTTGTTGTAAAGGTTCACAGATTATAAGCTGTTACAGTGGTCACATCTATCCCTGAATTTTGACTGTAATTTAAGAAATGATTATTTGGTACAAAATTTATATTCTCTGTAGCATGCTTTCTAATAAAACCCATGAGGTCAGTTTATTTAAACAACATGTTTGCATGGTACTTAGAATGGGGAATGAGATCTTGTTATTCTGTACAGGTTAATATGATACCCCAATGTACCCTGGAGTACTTTGGGCAGAAAACAAAATACAAGTATTTGCAAAGTCTCCTTGAGGGACTGAGGAAAATTGTCAAAATATTAAACTTTCTCACCTGGAGAATTCCTGATATTCTTGTAAGCGTTAGGGAATCCAATATAATAAGCCTAGCCCTTGATCTTGAGGCTTGCTCTTATGAAACTCAGTTTTGCAAAGGAAAAGCTAAGCCTACTTTAATTATGTATATGAGTTACCCCCAGAGAATCTCTTTTGTCACTCAGATGTTGCATCTTTATCTCACCAACTCTGCAAATAAACTTGCTACCCTGCCCCTAGGTGGGGTGTATGTCTCCCTGGCAATGTGGGACAGGGCTTCCAGGGACGCACATGGCCCTGGCATCATTGGATTGAGAATGTCATCTTGATGAAGAGGGGGAAAAGAAACAAAACAAAATAAAGTTTCAGTGTTTGAGAGATCTCAAATAGAATTAAGAGCTCAATCTGGAGGTTATCCTCAGGCATTATATAGATATTCCAGTAGACTTGATTCTTGATGATAATCATATTACTATATAGTTTTTTATTTTAAAATTTTTTATTTATTGAGATTGTTCACATACCATACAATTATCCAAAGATCCAAAGTGTGCAATCAATTGCTCTCAATACAATCATATAGCTGTGCATCCATCATCACAGTTATTTTTTTTTCAATTTTTAGGATATTTTCATTACTCCAGAGAAGAAATACAGGCACAAAAAAGGAAACTCAAATCCTCCTATACTCCTAACTATCCCCCCTCCATTGTTGACTCATAGTATTGGTATAGTACATTTTTTACTGTTGATGAAAGAACATTAAAGTGCTACTAACTGTAGTTAGTTTGTAATAGGTATATTTTTCCTCTATATGCCCCTCTATTATTTTTTTAAAGTTTCAGAATAGTATCTAATTTTCAGATATTTATAGTCATCTTACTTGATATCACAAAATAGTGGCCATGTTATAAATTTTACAGATGAGGATATTGTTGCACTATTCTCACCATACATAGGTTACAGAATAAATCTGAATATAAATCAATACTTCCCCTTCTTTCTCCTTTGTATATTTACAAACATGCCAACACATAACCCTTGCTATTCAAATTATTTTTATCTGAACCAAGGAACTAAATACATTGAGATAATTTTGTTTTTTAATAGGAAATTTCACTGTAAACTATACAAGCTTAGGGATCAGAGAGCAAATAGATTTTTTTTTTTTTTTGCCAAACCCTCTATCTGTACTCAGAAGCTAAAATGGTTCAGTATTTTCCATTAGCTATGCAACAAATAACAAATCTTGAGCCCACAATTAATGTTCTTTTCTTTCAGTGTATGAAACAGAAGTTAATAATTGCCACTTAAATTTAGTGGTTCAGTGACTACAGTAACAGATGTCTCTCCATATATAAATAGACATTTTCACCAACACTGCTCTCTATATGTCTTTGTTCTATATATCTCATGCCTTTCTCCAGACAATGACATCTAATCTACACCAACCAATAAAACATATTTGAGAACACATATTTTTCAATGCTCTCAAAAAGTATAAGAGTATTCCTTTGGATTTTCAAAAGAAGTCTATATTTTCAGGCTTAAATTTAACAGTTTTTAATTGTTCTTAGTCTAATTCCTGTTTCATCAATATAGTTTTTATCATGTGACTGTGTGATAGTGGAAACTTGGTGACTGATACTCCCTTTAATTTGTTAATGGGCAGATGACTAATAAGGTAATGAGAAAAAATACATATATAAACATGGGGGTTGGGGGATGGGATGGTTTGTGTGTTCTTATTTATTTCTTTATACTTTTTCTTTACTTTGGAGTAATGAAAATTCTCTATAATTGATTGTGGTGATGGATGCACAACTATATGATGATATTGTGTGCCATTGACTGTATACTTCAGATGGATTATATGGTATGTGAGTATATCTCAATAAAATTGAGTTAAAATCATATCATCAATATTTAAATGTAATCTTGTGGTTGGCAATTTTTTTAGATTTTGCACCCAAAGCACAATGAAAGAAAAAAAGATAAATGTGACATTGTTAAAATTAAAATCACTTATGCTTCCAAACAGTGAAAAGGCAACTTATTCAATGGGAGAAAATATTTGGAAACCACATATCTGATAAGAGTTTAATATCCAGAATATATAATGAACTCCTACAACTCAACAATAAAAAAACAAACAACCCAATTTAAAAATGGGTAAAAGACTTGAATAGATATTTTTTCAAAGACTAAATGCAAATGGCTAAATAGCACAAGAAACATTGCTCAACATCACTAGTGCTTAGGGAAATGCAAATCAAAACTCCAGTGTGATTTAATTTCACACCTACTAAAATGCTGGTGGGAATATAAAATGGCACAGACATTGTGGAAGACATTTTCATGATTTCTCAGGAAGCTAAGTTTATAATTACCATGTGTTCTGGCAATCCCACTACTAGGTATATATCCAGAACTGAACAGATGTTTACACATCAATGTTTCTGGGGGCATTGCTCACAATTTCTGATAGATAGAAGCAACTCAAGTGCACATTTTTTTCTGTTTGCTAAACCTCCTGGAATGCAATATAGCAGAAATGTATTGGCTTTTAAAATGGGGATTAATTAGCTTACAAGTTTACAGTTCTGAGGCCAGGAAAATGTCCAAATTAAGACATCAACAAGATACCTTCTCTGAAGAAAGGCCCCTGGCATCTAGGGTTCCTCTGTCACATGGGAAGGCACATGGCCAGCATCTTCTGGCCCTTCTCTCCCAGGTTTCATTGCTTTCAGCTTCTAGCTTCAGTGACTTCTTCTTGCAGCTCCTCCAGGGGCTTTTTCTCTCTAAGTTCTCCTTGCTTTTTCTGTCCTTTACCCTTTCATAAAGGGCGCTAATAAAAGGATTAAGACCCACCTTGAATGTTAGGTCATATCTCTAATTGAAATAAACTAACCCAAAGATCCTACCCACAACAGGTCTGCAATCACAGGAATGGATTAAAAGAACATTGCCTTTTCTGGGTTACATAAGAGCGTCAAACTAGCACACCCATCAACCAATAAACGCATTAGGAAAATGTGATGCATATGTATGATTAAGTATTATTCAGCTATAAAAAGGAAATGAATTTACAATGCATATAACAACATGGTTATACTTCGAGGACATTATATTGAGTGAAATAAGCCAGACACAAAAGGACAAATATTATATGATCTCAGTGTTATGAACTAATAGTTACAAGCAACTCATTGATTTACAATCTAGAATATATAATATTAGGAGATAGATTGGGTTTAGAGAATATACAGTTGATGCTTAACTTGTACAGTATTTTCTTTAGGCTGAGGGTAAAACATTGGAAATGGTGGTGGTGATGGTACATACACATCACTGTGTGTGTAATCAATAGCACTGAATATGTGAATGTTGTTAAAAGAGGAAACTTTAGGATGCATATATTACTAGAATAAAAATTAAAATATCAAATATAGGGTTGTACAGCCCAGTGAACCTTTATAGTACAAGTAAAGAATATTCTTACACAGGTTATTTAAAAATATATGATACAAATACAAGGTGGTAATACAGTGGTATATGGGGAAAAGTGCACCTAATATAAATAATGGATGATAGAACTATTTTAATAATTTGTCATTAATTGTAAGAAATGTAACTACTGCTAAAAAATAGTACAATAATTTTTACAAGTGCTATCATCAATAGTAACAAATGTTCCACACCAGTGCAAAGTGTTGGTTGTGGGGTGGGGTGAGAGAGTCCTGTATTTTATGCATGATTGTTTCACAACTTCTCTAATTAAAAAAAGAAACAATGAAAACAACAGAAAATAACAAAAAATTACCTGCTTCTTGAAAAAAGGAAAGGAATTAAACCATGTAGAATATCCTCCCTCAGCAAGTATCATCATGACAAAAGTAATCTCTGAATTCTGGAGATTCTTCTTATTATTTTCAGTAGTAGTATTGTAGTACTTAAAATGTTGGACACAGTTTGTGCACTTTCCTAGGCAATGAAACAGTCATGTAAAATGTGTTTTTAATGACCACATAATATTCTATGCAGAACAGAAGATTTAGAATTGATATTCTATCAAGTATTTATGCCTCAAATTAATTGACAGTTTCTAAATTTCTATATTTAAATTGTTTCCAACTGCTCTGCTATTAACATGGGATTGAATGTCTTGTGTCTATTACTATCATCATTTCTGAGTACGTCTTTAATATCCATGATAGCCAATATATCCACAATGCTTACGAGTGGCTGGCATGTTTATGTGTACTTAACATGTCCTCACACATTCATTCACCACAATAACCTGATGCAGTAGATGCTGTAAGATCCCCATTTTAGAGATGTGACTTGCACTCTTCAGGAGGCAGGGCCCACAGACTATGTGTTCCAGCTGATCCAATGATGCTGGAAGTGTCAGTGGCAAATACAGATGCTGTTTGGAGCCTTTGACAGACTCCTATAGGAGAATCCAATGAAGGCCCTTAGAATTTTGGAATAAAGCAATACCATCCTCTCCAGATAACTACTCTCCACTTGAGAAACAGCTTTTGGTCTGCTATTAGGTCTTAAGTAGAGACAGAATGCTTAACCAAGGGCCACCAAGTTACCATGAGACCTGAGCTAGCTATCATGAGCTGGGTGTTGTCTGACCCAAAAAGCCATAAAGTTGGGCATGCAGAGCAGGACTCCATCATAAAATGGAAATGATATATGTGAGATAGAGCTTGAGAGGGTCCTGAAGGCACAAGTAAGTTACAGGAGGAAGTGGCCCAAGTGCCTCTGGCCCCCTCTCCTGCCACATTACTTTTTCATTCCCAGGCACAGCTATGACATCTTGGGGAGTTCCTTCAAATCAGTTGACTGAAGAAGAGAAAACTCAAGACCTGGTTTACAGATAATTCTGCATGATATGCAGGAAAAAACTGAATGTGGACAGCTGCAACACTGCAGCCCTTTTCTGGGATGTCATTGAAGGACAGTGGTGAGGGGAAATCTTCCCAGTGGGCAGAACTTCAAACAATGCACCTGATTGTTTACTTTGCTTGGAAGCAGTACGGGCCAGAACTGCATTTGTGTACTCATTCATGGGCTATAGCTAATGGTTTGACTGGATGGTCAGAGACTTGGAAGGAACATGATTGGAAAACTGTTGATAAAGCTTTCTGGGGAAGAGGATGTGGATAGACCTTTCTGAGTGGGCAAAAAACATGAAGATATTTGTGTCCCATATGAATGCTCACCAGAGGGTGACTTCAGTAAAAGAAGATTTTAATAATCAAGGATATAAAATGACACATTTGGTGGATACCAATAAGCATCTTTCCCCAGCCACTCCTGTCATTGCCCAATGGGCTCATGAACAAAGAGGTCATGGTGGTAGGAATGGAGTTTATGCATGGGCTCAGCAACATAGACTTCCACTCACAAGTCTTCCACTCACAATAGCCAATGTTGATTGCCCAATCTGCCAGAAGCAAAGATCCACACTCCACCCCCAGTATGGCAAAATTCCCCAAGGTGATCAGCCTGCTACCTGTTGGCAGGTTGATTACATTGGAATATTTCCATCATGGAATGGTCAGTGATTTGATCCTACTGGAATAGACACATACACCGGATATCAGTTTGCTTTCCCTGCATGAAATGCTTCTCCCAAAACTACCATCCATGGACTTACAGAATGCCTTGTCTGCTCTCATGGGATTCAACACAGCATTGCTTCTGACCAAGGAAACCACTTCACAGCAAATGAATTGAGGGAACAGGCACATACTTATGGAATTCTCTGGTCTGACCATGTTCTCCATCACCAAGAGGAAGCTGGCTTGATAGAACAGTGGAATGGCCTGTTGAATACTCAATTATGGCATCAATGAAGTGGGAATAATTTGCAGGGCTGGGGTAGTGTTCTCCGGGAGGCTGTGTATACTCTGAATAGCATCCACTCTATGGTTCAGTTTCTCTCATAGCCAGCATTCATGGGTCCAGGCATCAAGGAGTGGAAATGGGAGTGACACAACTCACTATCACTCCTAGTGATCCACTAGGAAAGTTTTTGCTTCCTGTCCCTGCAAGCTTAAGCTCTACTGGTCTACAAATTTTTGTTCTAAAAAGAGAAGTGCTTCCATGTGGAAAAACAATAATTCCATTTATCTGGAAGTTAAGACTGCCACCTGGCCAATTGGGCTTCTCATGCCTCCGAATCAACAGGCAAGGAAGGGGATTATTGTACTGGTTTGGGTGATTGTTCCTGACTATGAAGCAGAAATAGCAGTGCAACTACACAATGGAGATACGGAAGAGTTTTCCTGGAATACAGGTGAACCCCTAGGGTGTCTTTTAATACTACCTTGCCCTGTGATTAAAGTCAATAGAAAACTGCAACATCCCAATCAGGGCAGTACTAACAATGGCCCAGAAACAAAAGGAATGAAGGATTGGTTCACCCCAAGAGGCAAAGAAACATGGCCAGCTGATGTGCTTGCTGAGCATAAAAGTAACATGGAATAGGTAGTGGGAGAAGGTAGTGACAAATTTGAGCTAGGACCATGTGACCAGTTACAGTAACGAGGAGAATCATGGCATGAATATTTCCTCCTTCTTTTGTTATGAGTATTTTTGTATTTGTCCGTAAAGCAAATATCTTTGCTTTCTTCTCTATCTTATTCCATTACAATATGACAGAAGCTGTATTGTTCATTTTGCAGTATTTAAGTTAAAGGAAACCAATTTTAAGAGTTACTGCCAACAAGGGCTTGCACCCTATTGTGGAGAGATTTAGTGCATTTCTGGTTGTACACAGGACAGCAGAGTATTGTTGGGTGAAATATATGTCTGTTATCATTCTCTAATTAGAGATAAACTATGGTCTGTGGTGACATGTATAACTGCCTAGTTAACAAGGGGTGGACTGTGATGGTTAGGTTCCTGTGTCAACTTGGCCAGGTGATGGTACCCAGGAGTCTGGTCAAGCAAGCATGGCTTAACCATTACTGCAAGGATATTTGAGGCTGGTTAATAAACCAGAAGGTTGGTTTATTAAATCATTGGTCAATTGGATACAGCTGTGATTGATCACATCAATGTGGGGCATGTCATCCACAATGAGAGAATGCAATCAGCTGGATTTAATCCAATCATTTGAGAACTTTTAAGCAAGGCAGATAGAGGACCTTCAGTTCCTCTTCAGCTAGTTAGTAAATCATGTCCTGAAGAGTTCATCAGAGTTGCCAGTTTGCTGCCTGCCCTACAGAATTTGTACTTCTGCATCCCCACAGTTGCATGAGACACTTTTATAAAACCTTTTATTTAGATATCTCTTGTTGATTCTGTTTCCCTAGAAAACCTTAACTAATACAGTGTTTGATAGTTTCAGCTCTTTACTTCTAGCTATTCCAGTATATTAAAACCTAAAAAGGGTTATCTATAGAGTACATAAGAATTTACCCCAGAGTGACATTTCAACTCCATTTTAAATCTCTCAGCCAGTGAAACTTTATTTCATTTCATTTTTCATTCTTCTTTTACCAAGAAGATGTTCTCATTCCCATGATGCCAGGTCCAGATTCATCACTGGGAGTCATATCCTGCTTTGTCAGGGAGATTTATGCCCCTCAAAGTCAGGTCACACATAGAGGGAGGGCAGTGAGTTCATCTGCTGAGTTGGCTTAGCTAGAGAGAGAGAGCCACATCTGATCAACAAAGAGGTACTCAGATGGAGACTCTTAGTCACAATTATAAGTAGCTTTAGCCTCTCCTTTGCAGTAACAAGCTTCATAAGGGCAAGGCCCAAAGTAGAGGGTTCAGCATACCAAACTGTCAGTCCTCAATGTTTGTGAGAACATCAGCAACAAACCCTTTGAGGAAGTCCAAAACTTCTGCATTTCCCACAGCTCCTCAGGGGGCCCCTGCATATATATTTTTATTCTCTGCCCAAATTACTTTGGGACGTGTCACTATTTCACTCTAGCCTATACAAACCTAACAGATCTCACTTCCTATTCAAAGTTCCACATAAATATTGTGTTTGAACAAATTGATACTAGAAGTTATATTGTTTAGAAAATATAGATCCTGAACAAAGTATACATGTTTACCCTTGGTCTCCCATGGAAGTTGAAGTTTTAAAACATAGTCAGTTTCTACTTTTACCCTTCGGTCTGGTTTGCCCTAGTCTTAACCAGATTTGATTCATTCATAACTCTAATTGAAGTCTGGACTATTTTTCAGCTTTCTTTTTTTTTTTTTTAACAGTTGCTGTATGTCTGCTGAGCTCTAGCTCTGAGTTTGAGGTGTCACACAGATACCCAATTATCCAGAGACCAATAAGTTTATGCACAAAATGATCAGCATCTGAGAGTTTGGAGATAACCATTACAATTCAGGAATAGATTTGACTGCTGTAAGAGTTTACAATCCAGGGAATATTACAATAATCTTTCCCCTAATAGGCTGTGCTTTATGATTAAATTCCAAGTATACAATTTGTAGTTAGTCCAAATTGGTGAGACATTATAGTTTGCCTTTGTTTTCGGTGTACTTCTCTCAAAATGCTGTCTACAGGATGCATTCACCTCCTTGTGCGTCTCAGGGCTTCACTCCTTCTTTTAGTTGTTCAATATTCCGTTGTATGCATACACCATAGTTCACCATTCTGTTCGTCAGTCAGTGTACCCTTAAGCCACGACTGCCCATTGGAAATCATGACCACTGTCTCCATAAACAACAGTGTGCAAATGTCCATTCATGTCTCTGTTCTCAGATCTTCCAAGTACATACCCCATAATGAGGTTGCAGGACATTATGGCCCCCACATACTTAGCTTCTTGTGGAACCAACACACTGACCTTCAGAAAGTCTACACCATTCTGCATCCTAATCAACAGTAAATAGGTACATCCCTCTCTCCATGATTTTTCCAACACTTTTATCCCTATTTATATTTTTCCTACCACTTTATAGAGAGATATTATCCACGGTGTACAATCAGTTGTTCACAGTATCATCATATAGTTGTACATTTATCACCAAAGTCAGCACTTGAACATATTTATTACTATAAAAAATTTATATTTTTCAGTCATTAATAAAAAATACAATAAAATAAAAATAAAATGTCATATAACACAATATAATAATAAGGACAGAGAGCAACACCACTACCAAGAATCTGATGTCCCTCCCTTATATCCCCTTCTCATACGTATTTGGCTTTGGTATACTGCCTTTGTTACATTTAACGGAGCATATTACAATGTTACTGTTCACCACAGAGTCTAGTTTGCTTTGATTATATTTTTACCCAATGCCACCCCTTTTTAAAAACTCTGAATGGTTGACATTCATTTGTTCTTCCACAGGCAAGAACAGTTTTATATTTGTACGTTTAGTGAGAGTCATTGGCCTCTCCAGTTTTTGCTCAGTTATACAGTCCTGGTATTTATCATCTATCTTTATATCTAGTGTCATATATTCCTCTATCCCACTCTTTAAGCTTTGCTCACAGACGTCTTTCTTCAGTGTACTTACAATACTGTGCTATTGTCACATAGTATTATGCTATTTCTGGACCTGTACAATCAATCCTGCTGAACATTCTGTAGTCCTTCAGCATCAAATGCCTGATCTCTACCCTCTTTCTATCTCCCAATAGACTGTTTTATCAGCTTTAACTCTCAATGTTTACTCATTAATTTCAGTTCCTATTAGTGAGACTAGACAGTAATTGTCCCTTTTTCTGTGGGTAACTTCACTCACATAATGTCCTCAGGGTTCATCCATGTTATTATATGTTCCATGTCTTTGTTACAGCTGCATAATTGTATCAGATAGGGTTCTCTAGGGAAACAGAATCAATAAGAGATATCTATAAATATTAGATTTTATAAAAGTGTCTCACACAACTCTGGGTATGCACAAATCCAAATTCTGTAGTGCAGGCAGCAAACTGGCAATCCATTGGCGGTGTTCGATGAACTCCTCAGGAAATGAATGGGCAACTTCACTGAACTCCTCTGGAAATGCTTCACTGGCTAGCCAAAGATAAAGTGAAGGTCCTCTAACTTTCTTACTTAAAAGACTTCAACTGATTGGATTAAATCTAGCTAATTGATCTCTCACTGTGGAGTGTACAGCCTGAATTGATGTAATCAGTCAAAGCTGCAGCCAATTGACTGATGATTTAATAAACCAGCCTTCTGGTTTATTAACCAGCTACAAATGTCCTTGCAGTAATAGGTCAGTGTTTGGTTGGGTACTGTCACCTTGCCAAGTTGACACATGAACCTAACCATCACAGTCCTCCCCTTGTTAACTAGGCAGTTACACACATCACCTTAAACTATAGTTTATCTCTAATTGGAGAACAATAACAGACATATATTTAGACTAATGCTAGTATGTTGTCCTGCATACAACCAGAAATGCACTAAATCTCTCCAGAATAGGGTGTAAGAACTTGGGTGACCTTGACCCTAAAACTTGATTTCCTTTAACTTAAATATTGCAAAAATAAACAGTACAACTTATGTCATATTGTAATGGGACAAGATACAGAAGAAAACAAAGATATTTGCTTTACAAACAAATACAAACATATTCATAACAAAACATGGAGAAAATATTCATGTCATCATTGTCCTCATTTCTGTAACTGGTCACATGATTGTAGTTCATATTTATCACTATGTTTCTCCCCTACCTATTTCATATTGCCTTTACCCTCAGTAAGCAATTCAGTTGGCCATGATTCTTTGCCTGTGGGGTGACCCAAACCTACATACCTGAAGTTTCTGTACCATTGACAGTCCTGCCTGGATTGGGTTGTTGCAGTTTTCCATTGACTTTAATCACAGGGCATGGCAGTAATAAGAGATGCCCTGTGGAATTTCCTGTATTCCAAGAATACTCTTCTTTACCTCCATTGCATTGCCATCTATTTACCCTTGATAGTCAGGATCAATCACTCCAGCTAGTACAGTAATCCCTTTCCTTGCCTGTTAATTCAGAGGTATAAGTAGCCCAAAGTGGTCAGGTGGCAGTCTTAACTTCCAGTTCAATGAAAATATTATGTTCCCTGGTGGAAGCACTCATCCTTTTGCAACTAAGACTGTAGAACAGCAGAGTTTAAGCTTTCAGGGACAGGAAGTAAATGTTTTTCTAGTGGATCACTCGGAATGATAGTGAGTGGTGACACTCATGTTCCCATCCATTGATTCCTGGACTCATGAATCCTGGCTATGGGGGAAACAGCACCATAGAGTGAACACTGATACAGAGCTTTCACAGCCTCCTGGAGAACACTGCCCCATCCCTGTAAAGTATTGATACCAATTGGCATCATAGTTGCATCTTCAACAGGCCATTCCTCTCTTCTCTCAACCCAGTTGCTTCTGAATGATGGGGCAAATGGTAAAACCAGAGAATTCCGTGAGCATGTGCCCATTTCCTCACTTCATTTCCTTTGAAGTGGGTTCCTTGTTCAGAAGCAATGCTGTGGGGCATACCATGAGTGTGGAAAAGGCATTCTGCAAGTCCACTGATGGTAGTTTTGGCAGAAGCCTTGAGTGCAGGGAAGGCAAAACCATATCTGGTGTATGTATCTATTCCTGGGAGAAAAAATCACTGCCCCTTCCTTGATGGAAGTGGTCCAATGTAATCAACCTGCCACCAGGTTGCAGGCTGATCACCTCAGGGAATAGTGCCATATCAGGGACTGAGTGTGGGTCTCTGCTGCTGGTATATTGGGCACTCAGCAGTGGCAGTGACTAAGTGGACCTTGGTGAATGGCAGTCCATGTTTCTGAGCCCATGCATAACCTCCATCCCTACCACCATGACCACTTTGTTCATGAGCCCATTGGGCAATGACAGGAGTGTCTGGAGAAAGACACTGATTGGTATCCACCAAATGGGTCGTCTTATCCACTTGGTTATTAAAATTGTCTTCTGCTGAAGTCACCCTATAGTGAGCATTCACAGTGCTGCAGCTGTCCACTTTTGGGTGGTGCCTGCATATCATGCAGAACCATCTGTAAATCAGGCCAAAGTTTTCTCTTCCTCAGTCAACTGATTATAATGAACTCCTCAAAAGGCCATAGTTCTGGGATGGGAAATAGAAGGTAATGTAGTAGTGGTGAGGGCCATGGTCATTTGGGCCACTTCCTCATGTAAATTATTTGTGCCTTCAGGTCTCACTTGAGCCTTTTCTCATATATGTCATTTCCATTTTATGATGGAGTGCTGCTGTGCACACCCAACTTTATGGCTTTTTGGGTCAGACAACACCCAGTTCATGATAGCTAGCTCAGGTATCACGGTAACTTGGTGGCCTGTGGTTAAGAATTCTGTCTTTACTAAGGCCCAATAACAAGCCAAAAGCTGTTTCTCGAATGAAGAGTACTTATCTGCAGAGGATGGTATTGGTTAATTCCAAAATCCTAAAAGCCAGCATTGTAATTTCTCTATACGAGCCTGCCAAAGGCTCCAAGCAGCATTTCTATTTGCCACTGACACTTCCAGTGCCATTGGATCAGCTGGATCATATGGTCCAAGTGGCAGAGCAGAGTGTACAGCAGCCTGGTCCTGTCATAAAGCCTCATTTTATTCTGTTCCCCACTCAAAGTTGAAGCTTTTCTTGTCACTCAGTAAATGGACCAGAGTTAGCACACACAAATGAGGAGTACATTGTCTCCAAAATCCAAAGAGGCAAACTAAGCATTGTGCCTCTTTTTTAGTCATAGGGTGGGCCAGATGCAACAGCTTATCCTTCACCTTGGAAGGGATATCTCAACATGCCCCACACCACTGAACACCTGCAATTTTTACTGAGGTGGAAGCCCATGTAATTTTGTTGGATTTATCTCCCATCCTCTTATATGCAAATACCTTATCAACAAATCTAGAGTATTTGCTACTTTTTGCTCACTAGGTCCAATAAGCAAGTCATCAATAAAATGAACCAGTGTGATGTCTTGTGGGAGGGAGAAATAATCAAGGTCCCTGTGGAAAATATTATGATATAAGACTTGAGAATTGATATACCTCTGAGGTAGTACAGTGAATGTATACTGATGGCCTTGCCAGCTGAATGCAAACTGTTTCTTGTCATCCTTAATAACAGTTATTGGGAAAAAGCATTTGCCACATCAATAGCTGCATACCAGGTACCAGAGGATGTGCTGATTTGCATTCCAGAACTGGAGAAATAACCACAGAATTGGTCCTGGTTGACTTTTGGTCAGTTGACCTAGAATTCTTCTGCTTATACAGTTCAAACAAGAATTTACTAGACTCACCATCTATTTTACAACTAGGTACTCCATGATCTACCAGCCAATGCCATAATTTTCTGTGAGTCAGATTATGTTGACTGTTGCCTTGAGCCTGTTTTCCATTATAGTAGCCATGCCCACATTATCTATGGTGATTATCTGCTGTGACTTGACTTCGGCTGACTCAGGATCCAATTATCCCCATTGTATTTAAGTATTCCTTCTCAGTGACAACAGCTTCCACAATAATAACTGAACTACAGAGAAGGGTGACTACAGAGCTCTTCAGGGATGATAGAGCATCTCACAAATTTACTCCTCACAGTCCTCGTATAATGTGTGCCTTCTCTACATTCTCTACATGCCAGGTCTTCCATGATAAATCAACTCTATTATTCTAATCTCTCTAAGCCATTGAATCCCCTATCTACATTATACCAGAGCAGTTCTGGCATTTTGATCACAGGTAATGTTGGTCACCTTTTGATCCACATTTCAGCCAACAACCCAAACAAATATTTAACGCCCTTTCTAACCCCTTGAGGTACAACATTGAATGCAGAATCTCTGCTTAGAGGGCCCATATCTGTAAGTTCAGTCTGATCCACCTTTATAATCCTTCTGCCATTATCCCACACCCTTAATAACCATTCCCACACATATTCCCCTGATTTCTGTCTGTATAATTTGGAAAATTCATACAGTTCTTTTGGAACATGGCATACTTCCTCATGGATAACATTTTTACCTCACCTTCAGGGCCTATTGGGACTTTAGCCCAGTTATAGGTCTTGAAACAAAGACTGTTGGTTGGGATGTGTCATGAAAAGTATTAGAAATATCCCTCAAGCCATTTACCTCAGGACATTCTTTTGCAGTTTCATCTTGTGAAATAGGATTAATCTCTCTGGACAAAGGAGTGATGACTGCTTCCTCAGGGGTGGTGATTACAGTTTAGCAGACACTGAAGAGTTAATCTCTTAGGTGGTGGTTGGATGACAGGCTCCTCAGGGAAGAGTGGAGGTTTGGAAGCTTTTCCCTCAAAGCAGGATGGAGGTTGCATAGCTGTCTCCTCAGGGCAGGCTGGAAGTGGGGTGGCTGTTTCCTCAGGACAGACCACTACAAGTGTATCTAACAAAGGCTCAGCAGAAACCAGGGTTCCAATGTTATCACTGCCATTATCATCAATCCATATGTTCCCATCCCAAGTTCAATGACTTTATTTTAACAGCAGACACCCTGCAAGGTTGAGATTTTAACTTACATTGTAAATCTGCTATGTGCACAATGAGACTCTGGGTCTGGTTTTCATAAATCTCATCTGCATCCACAGGAAATAAGATTTTCTTTCAGGGAACACATGGAAAGTTTTAGATCTGTCATAGAGCACTAATGTTTCAAATTTGAAGCCTTTACTTATCCCTTTCTGTTATAACTTTATCCAGCATATCCAGGAGTAACAAGCCAACATCATTATACTCTTAACTCTGCAACTCTCTGTTAAAGTGTCAAAAACACTGTCACCCAGAGCCTTGCTTCATACAAGAGTATGATTAGGAGAATCAAGTGGTGATATTTTTCATATCTCCATTGCCAACTCACACAATGAACTGTCAGTGCCATCTTGATTATTGGAAATGGAGTCATTAGTGCTTTGAATCTAATCAGAGTAGACAATCATTTGTAAAAACCCATTTTAATATTCTGTTTCTCAAGAACCAACCCACTCTTGATACCAAATTGTATTACTTAGGGTTCTTTAGTGAAACAGAATCAATAAGAGAGATCTATAAATATAAAATTTTATAAAAGTGTCTCACACAACTGTGGGTATGCATGAGTCCAAATTCCATAGAGTAGGCAGCATACTGCCAAATCCAATGGTGGTGTTCAATAAACTCCTCAGGAAAAGAACAGGCAACTTTGATGAACTTCTCAGGAAACAACTTGCTGGCTATCTGAAGAAGTGAAAGTATTCTAACTTTCTCAGTTAAAAGTCTTCAAATGACTGTATTGAATCCAGATGATTGAATACTGTCATTGCAGAAGACACACCCTGCATTGATGTAATCAGTCACAGCCACAGCCAATTGACTGATGATTTAATAAACCAGCCTTCTGGTTTATTAACCAGCCACAAATGTCCTTGCAGTAATGGTTAGGCCAGTGTTTGTTTGACCAGACACCTGGACACCATCCCATGGCCACAATGACACATGAACCTAACCATCACATTAATATTCCATCTTGTGCATATACCACAGTTTGTTCATCCACTCATCTATTGATGGACACGGGCTGTTTCCATCTCTTCACAATCATGAATAATGCCACAATAAACATTGTATTATAGGTGTTCTTTCATGCCTTAACTTCCAATTCCTCTGAGTATATACCTAGCAAAGGAATACATGGGTCATATGGCAAACCTATACTTAGCTACCTGAGGAACCTCTACACTGTCTTCCAGAGTGGTTTCACCATTCTACCTTCCCACCAACAATGAATAAGTGTGTCTCTTTCTCTATATCCTCTCCAGCATTTGTAATTTTCTGTTTTTCTTTTTTCTTTTTTGATATTGGCCATTCTGGTAGGTGTGAGATGATATCTCATCATGGTTTTGATTTGCATTTCCCTAATAGCCAGTGAAGTTGAGCATTTTTTCATATGTTTTTGAGCCATTAGATTATCCTCTTTATAAAAGTGTCCATGTCTTTTGCCCACATTTTAATTTGGTTGTTCGTCTTTCTGTTACTGAATTGTAGGATCCTTCTATACATTCTGGATATTAAACCCTTATCTGATACATGGTTTCCAAATATTATCTCCCATTGCATAGGCTACATTTTTACTTTTCTGACAAAGTCATTTGATGTAAAAAAGTGTTTAATTTTGAGGAGATCCCATTAGTCAATTTGTTCTTTGATTGCTTGCTCTTTGGGTGTGAGGTCTAGGAATCCACCTCCTATCACAAGATCTTTAAGATATTGCCTGATATTTTCTTCTAGGATTCTTACGGTTTTAGTGCTAATGTTCAGGTCTTTGATCCATTTTGAGTTAATTTTTTGTATAAGGTGTGAGATAGGAGAACTCCTTCATTCTTGTGGAAATGGATATCCAGTTCTCCAAACACCATTTATTGAAGAGACTTCTCTGTCTCAGTTGCTTTGGCTAGAGTGCCTTATCAAATATCAATTGTCCTTGGATGTGAGGGTCTATTTCTGAACACTCAATTTGATTCCATTGTTTGGTATATCTATCCTTATGCAGGTACCATGATCTTTTGACCACTGTAGCTTTGTAATATGTGTAAAAGTCAGGTAGTGTGAGATCCCCCACTTTGTTCCTCTTTCTCAAGATATTTTTTTGTTGTTGTTATCTGAGCCACCTTGTCCTTCCAAATAAATTTGGTTATAGGTTTTTCTATTTCTGCAAAGTAAGTTGTAGGGATTTTAATTGGTATTGCATGGAATCTCTGAATCACCTTTGGTAAAATTGCCATCTTAGTTATAGTCTTACAATCCATGAACATGGCATACTCTTCTATTTTGTTAGTTCCTATTTCATTTCTTTTAGCAGTTTCTTGTATTTTTCTGTGAAAGTCTTTTGTGGCCTTGGTTAAGTTCATTCCTTAATGCTTGATTCTTTTCTTTACTATTGGAAATGGATTTTTTTTTACTTAATTTCCTCCTCTTGTTGCACGTTACTCATGTATAGGAATACTACAGATTTTGCAGGTTGCTCTTGTAGCCTACCACTTTGCTGTATTCATTGACTAGTTCTTGTAGCTTTGCTGTAGATTTTTCTGGATATTCTACATATAGAATATCATGTCATTTGCAAACAGTGAAAGTTTTACTTCTTCCTCTCTCATTTGGATGCCTTTTATTTCTTTTTCTTGCCTATTTGCTCTAGCTACAACTTTCAGCACAATGTTGAATAGCATTGATTACAGTTGGCATCCATGTCCTCTTTCTGATTTAGAGGGAAAGTTTTAAGTCTTTCTCCATTGAGTATGATGTTAGCTGTGGGTTTTTCATATTTTGCCATTTTTATATTGAGAAATTTCCTTTCTATTCCTATCTTTTAAAATCTTTTCATCAAAAAAGGTTGTCTGATTTTGTCAAATGCTTTTTCTGCTTCAATTGAGATGATCATGTGGATCTTCTGCTTTTATTTATTAATGTGGTTTATTACACTAGTTGATATTATTTGTGTTGAACCAGCCTTGCCTGCCTGTAATAAATCCCACATGTTTGTGGTGTATAATTCTTCTAATGTGCTGATGGATTCTACTTGCAAGTATTTCCTTGAGGATTTTTTTTGTCATATTCATTAAAGAGATTGGTTTATAATTTTCCTTTTTTTTTTTTTACAATATCTTCATCTGATTTTTGGTATTAGGGTAATTTTGGCATCATTGAATGAGTTAGATAGCTTTCCCTCTTCAAGTTTTTTGAAGAGTTTAGGCAGGATTTGTACTAATTCTTTCTTCAATGCTTAGTGGAATTCACATGTGAAGTAATCTGTCCCTGGGCTTCTCTTTTTTGAGATCATTTTGATGACTAACTCAGTCTCTTTACTTGTGATTTGTTTGTTGAGGTCATCTGTTTCTTTTCAAGTCAATGTTGTTTGATTATGCTTTTCTAGGAAGTTGTCTGTCTAATGTAAGCTGTCCAGCTTATTAGCATGTAGTTGCTCATAGTATCTTCTCATTATCTCCTTTATCTCTGCAGGGTCAGTAGTTATGTGTCCTTTCCCATTTCTGGTTGTATTTATTTGCATCCACTCTTTTATTGTTAGCCTACCTAGGGGTCCATCAATTTTATTGATTTTCTCCAAGAACCAGCTTCTGGCTATATTGTTTTCTGTTCTCAATTTCACTTACTTCTGCTCTAATCTTTATTATTTCTTTCCTTCTGTTTGCTTTGTGGTTAATTTGCTATTCTTTTTCTGGTTCCTGCAGGTCAACAGTTAATTCCTCAATTTTTGCTTTCTTTTCTCTTTCGATATAAGTGTTTAAGGAAATACATTTCCCTGTAAGCACTGCCTTTGCTGCATCCCATAAGTTCTGAGATGCTCTGTTTTCATTTTAACTTTCCTTGAGGTATATACTAATTTCTCTTGGAATTTCTTCCTTTACCCACTAGTTTTATAAGAGGATGTTGTTTAAACTCTATGTATTTGTGAATTTTATTACTTTCTGCCTGTTGTTTATTTCCAACTTCATTCCATTATTTTCTGAGGAATTGTTTTGTATAATATCTATATTTTTAAATTTGTTCAGACTCGCTTTGTTACACAACATGTGGTTTATCCTAGAGAATGTTCCATGAGCATTTGAGAAAAAAAGTGTATGCTGCTGTTGTGTGGTGTAGTTTCATAAACATCTATCAGGTGTAGGTCATTTATTGTAGAATTCATTTTCTCTGTTTCTTTATTGATCCCCTTTCTATACGTTCTTTCATTGAAGAGATCAGTGTATTGAAGTCTCCAACTATGATTGTAGAGCTATCTACTTCTTCTTTTAGTGTTCTCAGTGTTTGCCTCATGAATTTTGGGTCTCTCTGGCTTGGTGCATAAATATTTATGACTGTTATGTTTTCTTGATAATTGGCCCTTTTGTTAACATATAGTGTCCTTCTCTGTCTCTTTTAATTGTTTTAATTTTGAAGTCTAAGTTGTCTGATATTAATGTAGCTACTCCCACATTTTTCATGATGTTGTGTCATGAAATATATTTTCCAAACTTTTACTTTCAGACTATTTTTGTCCTTGTGTCTAAAGTGAGTTTCTTGTAGACAGCATATAGATGGGTCTTATTTTTCAATCCTTTCTTTCAGTCTATGTATTTTTATTGGGGAGTTTAATCCATTAACATTTAGTGTTATTACTGTAAGTGCAGTACTTTCTTCTACCATTTTGTCTTTTGGATATTGTATGTCATATCTTATTTTTTCCTCTCTCTCCTTTTACCCTTCCTGATAATCTTCATTTCTACACTCTTCTCCAAACCTCTCTCTCCTGTCTTTTCTTTTCAGCCTGTTGCACTCCCTTTAGTATGTCTTGTAGCCCTGGACTCTTATTCACAAACTCTCAGTGTCTGTTTGTCTGAAAATATTGTAACCTCTCCCTCATTTTTGAAAAATTTTATTTTGAAATAAATTCAAACTTACAGGAACAGTTGCAAAAACAATGCAAAACCCATACACAGAACTCCAGCATACCCCATCCCCCCTCCACGATACCCCAATCCACCAACGTTAACATTCTGTCACACCACCGTTTCTTTCTTTCCCTCCCTCCCTATCTATCATCCATCATCTATTGCTCTGTCTTCTAAACATATGAGAACAGGCTGCACACATCCTTGAACAAACACTGTAATTCACATATACATTTCCCATGAACAAGAACATTATTTTATGCATTCCCATTAAGCACAGCTAAGAAGTTGAAGAAATTCAACATTGATACAAAGCTTACATTCTATATTTCTTTTTTTTCCTTATGTCCCAAATGTGTCCCTTTGAGCCTCCTCTCCTCCATCCTCAGATCCCATCCAGGATCATCCTTGGAATTTAATTGTCATTGCCTATTTAGACTTTTTCTTTTCTCAATTGTGGAAACATATATACAGCCTAAATCTTCCCATTCCAACCCCTCCCCAACATTCCAGTAGTGTAATTAATCAAATTTAGAATGTTGTAATGCCATCACCTTCCCACCATCCATTACTAAAAATTTTCCTTCACCCCAAACAGCAACCCTACACTCATTTCTTAACTCCGCTTTGCTGCTTCCCCCACTTCTCATAACCCATACTCTACTTTTCATCTCCATGGTCATATTCTCTGATATTTTCTTTGTGTTTACTATAGGGCTTAAATTTAACCTCTTAAATCTATAACAATCTTGTTTTTCTTTGATACCAACTTAACTTCAATAGGACATGTAAACTATGTTCCTGTCCTCCTCCATTCCCCCACCTTTAGGTAGTTCTTGTCAGAAATTACCTATCACGCATTGAGTCCAAAGCCACTGATTTGTCATTAGAGTTTGTGTATTTTAATTTCTGTAGAAAGTAAATAGTGGAGTTATAAATAAAAAATTATTGGCTTCTATTTGTATTCCATTGTGGTCAGAGAATGTGCTTTGAATATATACAATTTTTTTTTAATTTATTGAGGCTTGTTTTATATCCGTGTATATGGTCTATTCTGGAGAAAGATCCATGATCACTAGAGAAAAATGTGTGTCCTGGTGATTTGGGATGTAATGCTCTATATATGCCTGATAATTTTTCTATATTGCTCTCTCCTTTCCTTGTTTCTCTGTCAGTAGGTTTCCCTTTAGTATCCAAAGTAGAGCAGGTCTTTTATTAGCAAAATCTCTCAGCATTTGTGAAAAATTTAAGCTCTCCCTCAAATTTCAAGGAGAGTTTTGCTGGATAAGGTATTCTTGGTTGGAAAGTTTTTCTCTCAGAATTTTAAATATGTAATGCCACTGCCTTCTCACCTTCATGGTGGCCACTGAGTAGTCACTACTTAGTCTTATGTTGTTTCCTTTGTATGTGGAGTATTGCTTTTCTCTTGCTGCTTTCAGAACTTGCTCCTTCTCTTCAGTATTTGACAGTCTGATCAAAATATATCTTGGAGTGGGTTTATTTGGATTTATTCTATTTGGAGTTTGCTGGGCATTTATTCCTTGTGTATTTATATTGTGTAGAAGTTTTGGGAAGTTTTCCCCAAGAATTTCTTTGAATACTCTTTCAAGACCTTTACCCTTCTCTTCCCCTTCTGGAACACCAATGAGTCTTAAATTTGGACCTTTTATTTTATCTGTCATATCCCTGAGATCCATTTTGATTTTTTCTCCATTCTTTCTTTTGTTCTTTCATTTTCCATTCTGTGGTCACTGAGGATGCTGGGTCATTGTTCAACTTCCTCTAATCTTGTATTATGAGTAACCAGAGTCTTTTTAATTTGGCCAACAGTTTCTTTGATTTCCATAAGATCTTCTGTTTTTTTATTTACTCTTGCAATTTCTTCTTTATGCCCTTCTAGGGTCTTCTTTGTGTCCTTTATGTCTTATGCCATGCTCTCGTTGTTTGATTTTTGGCCTTTGATTAATTGTGCCATGACTGTGTCTCTTCTGATCTTTTGATTTGGGTGTTTGGGTTTGGGTTCTCCATATCATGTGGTTTTATCATATGCTTTAAGATTGTCTGTTGTTTTTGGCCTCTTTGCATTTGCTTTACTTGATAGGGTTCTTTCCAGATATAAAAAATACTGATTTCTAATTTGTCTGATCTACAGTTTGGTGGTGTACACTTTCTCTAACTAACCAGCAGATTGCGTCTGCGAGTCTCCTATTCCCCTCAAGTCAGTTCTCCCCAACTTTGTCTTTGTGGTGTGTGGGGATGTGATTCTTGTGGGGTTCAATTGGTGCACTAAGTTTGGGTGTGTTGTTGGTGCTGTCCGCCCTGAATGTGGGGCGTGTGTCTGGGTGGTTAGGGAGGGAGGGCTGCTTTAATAATCAAACCCCCCAGGTGTTCTCACAGATTTATGTCTGTTGCAAGAGTCTAAACCCTCATTTCAGTCTTGCCACAGATTGTCTCTGCCACTGACCCACAAGTCCTTGGTATTGGCGTAGGGTCCCTGGGATTTCTGAGCGGGTCTCCCTTCCTAGCTGTGCTCTTCCAGGACCTCTGCTGAGGGAGGGCTGTGCCATGTCACAAGTGCATACCAGCCTCCAGGGAAGCCCTGGGCCACCGGGGTGTGAAGGGGAATTCCCAGCCTGCTATAAAATGGTTTAAAGTGGCATATTAATTTCCCCCTTTTCACACAGCTCCACCTTCACAGCTCTGGGATAATTAGCTGTGTGTGCACTAAAGGCCACTGCCCATGGCTGATATTGTGGTGTGTGCATGACACTGTGGGAAACACTCTTCACGTGGCTCTGGGCTATGGCTCTGTCCTTGGTCAGGAGTGTCTCCACCCTGCTGAGGAGATATCTGCAAGGGGTGTGGTTTCTTTCTCCTTTTGGCTCCTCTCTATCCCCCTGGCCCTGAGGCAATCAGGAGCATGTGTGAGGAGGGCTGGCCTTCATGCCAGACACCAAGGAATTGGTTACAGTTTGCTGCTGCAGTGCTTCACTGTGCGGTTCTCACTGCCATATCTGCAGCCACTCCTGGGGTTTTTTTTTTAAAGAATTAATCCATCTCCAAATGCCAACCCATGGTTTCCCCACACCACAGTGAGACTTCTGGGCTTTCCACCCACTTACTCACTCATTTCAGAGTTCAAACTCCTGGTTTCACCAAATGCAAGGTCCCTGTGGATTTAGCAGACTTTGTCCATCTGGTGCATCACTGGAACTGGTGTTCTGGGTCACTTTCTGGCTTTTTTCTAGTATTTTTCATGGAGGTGTTTTTTTCACTTTGTCTCATCTAGCTGCCGTCTTAGGTTCTCTCCCTCATTTTTGATGGACAGTTTTGCTGGATATAGAATTCTTGCTTGGCAGTTTTCTCTTTCAGTATCTTAAATATATCCTACCACTGTCTTTCTGCCTCCCTGCTTTCTGCAGAGAAATCTGTCCATAGTTTTATTTAGGTTCCCTTGCATGTGCTAGCTTGCTTTTCTCTTGCTACATTCAGAATTTTCTCTTTGTCTTTGACTTTGGATGATCTGATCAGTAAGTGTGTTGGAGTAGGTCTATTGGGATCTACTCTGTTGTATGCTGTACTTCTTGAATTTGTAATTTTCTGTCTTTCCTAAGCATTGGGAAATTTTCAGTAAATATTTCTTCTATTATTCTTTCTGCCCCTTTTACTCTTTCTTCTCCTTCTAGGATACCCATAACATGTATATTCGTGCACTTCATGTTTTCAGTCATGTTTTCATTCTTTTCACCATCAGTTCTTTTGTGTGTATGAATTCAAATGTCTTGTCTTCCAGTTCACTGATCCTTTCCTCTGCCTGTTCAAATCTACTGTTGTATCTCTCCATTGTGTTTTTCATCTCCTCCATTGTGCTCTTCATTCCCATAAGTTCTGTATTTGTTCAAGTTCACAAATTCTTTATGGTCATCCAGTGTCGTCTTTATATCCTTCTTCTCTTTTGTCATATCTTCCTTCAGCTCATTGAATTGCTCTAGGAGATTTGTTTGAGCATCTTTTATTTGCTCTTCCCTTAGTTCATTGAATTTATTTAGCATTGGTTGCCTCAACTCCTGTATCTTCACTGAACTGTTAGTTTGTTTCTTTGGCTAGTCCATACCTTTGTGTTTCCTAGCATGGCTCCTTAAGTTGTCTATGCATCTGATTTTCTTGATTATTTATTCTGGAGCTCTTTTTCACTCTTTTTCCTAGGGTTCTACTGTTGATTGGCTTTGTTCTCTAATCTTTGTTGTTCAGTTCAACTTCTTCTAGACCTCTATATTATGTTCTATTTACTTAATGAAAATTTTTCATCTCTTGTTTTTCTGTTTCTTGCCCTGCCTCTAGGTAGCATTTTTGTGAGAGGGTCTCCTCAGATATGGTGAGCCCCAGTAAGGTTTTCCCAGTCTAGAGAGGCCCAGGTCTCAAATGGAGGATATGGATTTTCCCTGAGAATGAGACCCTCCTGTGAGGCCTGCAGATTTGGTACTTTTACAAACATGTTGAGCATGTGGCACTTGCTTTCCTGCAGCTACCTCCACCCATTGTAAGGTTGTGTGGTGCCTTTAGCTCTCCTGGTGACTCTGATCCTGTTGAGGGCATGGCTATCTCAAGCTTATTTCTCAGTTCCAGCTCCTGGGGTCTGAGTACCCAGAAGGAGGCCTGCCACTTGAACTCAACCTCACCCCACTCTCACAATCCTAGGAAATCCAGCTGTTTCCCAGGGACACTGTTCCCTTCTCCTCACTCTGCTTTGGGGAAACTCCAGATTAATTCCTTGGTTACCCTGAGTTGCCAATAAAAACTGGGGTGAAGATCTTCTTCAGAAAAGAATCTGTAACTCAAAGAAGTTCTTGGTACTCCATCTCTCCCCAAGACTACCCTAGACCTTCAAATTGGGTTGTCTGATAGCAGATAACCACATATGTTACTTTAAAGTTTTGAGCCACATATGTTACTTTTAAATAAAAAAAAAAGGAAAAAGAGAAAAGAAAAAAAGAATTTCCTTTTAAAACCTTTTCCCCAGCCTGAAAGTTTTGTCAGTGTCATAATAGAGTATTTAAAGATGACCTTTGGGCTATAACCTGGATAATTACTCTCCAACAGTTTTAATTTTGCCCTTGCAGGGGGCTATTAAACTATAAAAAGATGAGACAGTGAGAAAGGAGAAAGGACAAAATGTAGAAAAAAAGCATTTTTGGAGGCAGGGAATGGGTGCCTGTTTTTATGAGGCCCCCTGTGGTGGTTTGAATGTATTGTGCCCTCTGAAACAGCATTATCTTTAAGGTAATCTTGTGTGGGCAGACATATCAATGTTGATTAGATTGTAATTCTTTAAGTGTTTCCATGGAGATGTGACCCTCCCAACTGTAGGTGATGACTCTGATTGGATACTTTCTATGGTAGCATGGCCCCACCCATTCAGCATGGGCCTTGATTAGTTTACTAGAGCATATAAAAGCACAGAAAGAAGCAAGATTGCTACAACCAAGATGGACACTTTGAAGAATGCACAAGAGCTGAGAGAGAAGCTGCAGCTTACAGAGACATTTTGGAGATGGTCTTTGAAAGAAGTCTTTTGTCCAAGAGGATGTAAGAGAGGGCAAAAACCCCAAGAGTAGCTGAGAGTGACATTTTGAAGAAGAACTGTGGCCTAGAGAGGAATGTTCTAGGAGAAAGCCAGTGATGGACACTTTATGGCCTTAAGACTGTAACTTCATAAGCAAATAAACACCCCTTTTATAAAAGCCAATCCACTTCTGGTGTCTTGAATTCCAGCAGCATTAGCAAACTAAAACAGATTTTGATATCAGAGAAATGGGGTGCTACTGCTGCTGCATTTTCAAATACCAAACATGTTGGAATGTCTTCTTAAAAGGATAAGGGGAAGAGGTGGGGCAAGATGGCAGAGTGGTGAGGTGCACATTTTAGTTGCTTCTCCAGGGAAGTGGGTAGAAAGCCAAGTACTTCATGGAACAGACACTTCAGAGTAATTTGACTTTGGGCATGCTTCATACAACACTCATGAACATGTAGAACTGCTGAGATCAGTGGAATCAGTAAGTTTTTGTGGCCAGGGGACCCACAACCCTCCCTGCCAGACTCAGTCCTGTGGGAGGGGCCATCAGTTCTGGAAATGAGGAGAGAGAACTGCAGTTGTGGTGCTTATTGGAAACTCATTCTACTGATCCAAACTCCAATCATAGATAGACTGAGACCAGAAACCAGAGAATCTGGGAGCAGCCAGCCCAGTGGAGAGGAGAGAGGGATAGCAAAAACAGCAAGGAAGAAAATCCAAATGTAAAAGCAGAGGCTTTTTGGAGTTCGGGGGAACATAGAAAGGGGAAGGGCAGAGCTCAGACAGTGTCAGGTTCCTATGCAAATCCAGAAGAAAAACCAGTTTCTCTGCCTGATGTTCCTTTCCTTAATGGCCTAATTGCTTTGTCTCTTAGCATTTCAATAACCCATTAGATCTGAAAGGAGGGCCTTTTTTTTTCTTTTTTTAATCTTTTTCTCTATCTATAAAACAATTACTCTAAAAAGCCCAATACAGAAAGCCTCAAAGACTTGCAATTTGGGCAGGTCAAGACAGGAGCAGAACTGAGAGAGCTCTGAGACAAAAGGCAGATAAGTCCAGTGACTGAGAAAATTCACTAAACACCATAACTTCCCAAGAAAAAGGGGCATCCTCTCACAGCAATCATCCTGGTTGACAGGGAACACTCCTTCCCATCACCAGCCCCATAGCCTAGAGCTGACCCAGACAACCCAGTGTGACGGAAGCGCTTCAAATAACAGGCACACACCACAAAACTGGGCGTGGACATTAGCCTTCCCTGCAACCTAAGATGATTGTCCCAGAGTTGGGAAGGTGGAGCAGTGTGAATTAACAAAGCCCCATTCAGCCATCATTTCAGCAGACTGGGAGCCTCCCTACACAGCCCAGCAGCCCAGAACTGCCCTGGGGGGACGGCACTCACCTGTGAAATAGCACAGTCATCCTTCAACAGAAGACATGGGGCTGCATGGCCTGGAAGAGGGACCATTTGCAGTTTTAAATTTCCAGGAGCACCAGGGAGATTTGACTGTTAGAGCCACACCCCTCAACTGCCCAGACACATGCCCAATATACAGAGCAGGCAACACCAAGAAAACATGCAAGCTTGGTACACCAATTGGACACCACAAGAATTACTCCCCCACTCACCACAAAGACAAAGCAGGGGAGAACTGGCATGAGGGCAATAGGTGGCTTGTGGAAGCCACCTTCTGGTTAGTTAAAGAAAGTATATTCCACGAAGCTGTAGATCTGACAAATTAGAGATAAGGATTTTAATCAGTCTACAAATCCTAAAAGAACCCTGTCAAGTTAAGCAAATGCCAAGATGCCAAAAACAAAAGAAAATTTTAAAGCATTTTAAAAAACCAGATGATATGGATAACCCAAGACCAAGCACCCAAATCAAAAGATCAGAGGAGACATAGTACATGAAGCAATTAATCAAAGAGCTAAAGATGAATGATGGGACCATGGCACAAGATAAAAAGGACATGAAGAAGACCCTAGAAGAACATAAAGAAGACGTAGCAAGAGTTAATAAAAAAATAGATGATCTTATGGAAATTAAAGAATCTGTTGACCAAATTAAAAAGATTCTGGATACTCATAGCACAAGAGTAGAGGAAGTTGAACAATGAATCAGTGACCTGGAAGATGACAGAACAGAAAATGAAAGAACAAAAGAAAGAATGGGGAAAAAATTTAAAAAAGTTGAAATGGAACACAGGGATATGATAGATAATATAAAACGTCCAAATATAAGACTCATTGGTGTTCCAGAAGAGGAAGAGAAGGGTAAAGGTCTAGGGAGAGTATTGAAAGAAATTGGGGAAACTTCCCAAATCTTTTAAACACCATAAATACACAAACCAGAAATGCCCAGTGAACTCCAAATAGAATAAATCCAAATAAACTCACTCCAGGACATATTCTGATCACACTGTCAAATACAGAAAAGAAGGAGCAAGTTCTTAGAGCAGCAAGAGAAAAGCAATTCACCACATACACAGGAAACAGCATAAGACTAAGTAGTGACTACTCAGCAGCCACCATGGAGGCAAGAAGTCAGTGGCATGACATATTTAAAATTCTGAGTGAGAAAAATTTCCAACCAAGAATACTTCATCCAGGAAAGCTCTCCTTCAAATTTGAGGGAGAGCTTAAATTTTTCACAGACAAGCAAATGCTGAGAGAATATGATAACACTAGACCTGCCCTACTGGAGATACTAAAGGGAGCCATACAGACTGAGAAACAAAGAAAGGAGAGAGAGACATGGAGAAAGCTTCAGTACAAAAGAGATTCAGTATGGGTACATTAAAGGATATTAATAGAGAGAGGGAAAAAATATATATCACAAGCATAAACCAAAGGATGAGATGGCTGATTCAAGAAATGCCTTCTCGGTTATAACATTGAAGGTAAATGGATTAAACTTCCCAATTAAAAGATATAGATTAACAGAATGGATCAAAAAAATGAACCATCAATATTTTGAATACAAGAGACACATCCTAGACACAGGAACGCAAACAAATCGAAAGTGAAGGGATGGAAAAAATATTTCATGCAAGCTACAGCCAAAACAAAGCAGGTGTAGCATAATTAATCTCAGATAAAATAGACTTTAAATGCAGGGATGTTTTGAGAGACAAGGTCACTACACACTAAAAAAAAGGGCTATTCAACCAGAAAAAATAACAATCATAAATGTTTATGCACCCATTCCGGGTGCCAAAAAATACACGATTGAAACACTGGCAAAGCTAAAGGAAGCAATTGATGTTTCCACAGTAATTGTGGGAGACTTCAACACATCACTCTTTCCTATAGATAGATCAACCAGACAGAAGACCAATAAGGAAATTGAAAACCTAAACAATCTGACAAATGGATTGGATTTCACAGACATATAGAGACCATTACATTCCAAATCACCAGTATACACATTCTTCTCTAGTGCTTGTGGAACTTTCTCCAGAATAGATCATATGCTGGGACATAAAAAAGCCTCAGTAAATTTTAATAGAATGAAATTATACAAAACACATTCTCTGACCACAATAGAATACAATTAGAAGTCAATAACCCTCAGAGACTTAGAAAATTCACAATTACCTGGAGGTTAAACAACATACTTCTAAAAAATCAGTTGGTAAAAGAAGAAACAGCAAGAGAAATTGCTAAATATATAGAAATGAATGAAAATGAGAACACAATATTCCAAAACTTATGGGAGGCAGCAAAAGCGGTACTGAGGGGGAAATTTGTAGCACTAAATGCATATATTAAAAGGGAAGAAAGAGCCAAATTCAAAGAACTAATGGATCAACTGAAGAAGCTAGGAAATGAACAGCAAACCAATTCTAAACCAAGTAGAAGAAAAGAAATAACAAGGATTAAAGCAGAAATAAATGACATGGAGAACAACAACAACAACAACAGAAAAAAAAACAATAGAGAGGGTAAATAACACCAAAAGTTGGTTCTTTGAAACGATCAACAAGATTGACAAGCCCCTAGCTAGACTGACAAAATCAAAAAAGAGAAAAGGACCATATAAACAAAATAATGAATGAGAAAGGTGACATTACTGTGGATCCTGAAGAAATTAAAAAATATTATGAGGATACTATGAACAACTGTATGCCAACAAACTGGATAATGTACACATAATGGCCAATTTCCTGGAAACATATGAACAACCTAGACTGACCAGAGAAGAAACAGAGGACCTCAAACAACCAATCACAAGCAAAGAGATCCAATGAGTCATCAAAAACTTCCCACAAATAAATGCCCAGGGCCAGATGGCTTCACAGGGGAATTCTACCAAAATTTCCAAAAACAACATACACCAATGTTACTTAAATTCTTTCAAAACATTGAAGAAAATGGAACACTACCTAACTCATTTTATGAAGCTAACATCAATCTAATATCAAAACCAGGCAAAGATGCTACAAAAAAGGAAAATTACTGGCTAATCTCCCTAATGAACATAGGTGCAAAAATCCTCAACAAAATACTTCCAAATCGAATCCAAAGACACATTAAAAAAATCATACACTATGACCAAGTGGGGTTCATTCCAGGCATGCAAGGATGGTTCAACATAAGAAAATCAATCAATGCATTACAACACTGTAACAAATCAAAAGGGAAAAACCAAATGATCATCTCAATAGATACTGAAAAAGCATTTGACAAAATCCAACATCCCTTTTTGATAAAAACACTTCAAAAGGTAGGAATTGAAAGAAACTTCCTCAATATGATAAAGAACATATATGAAAAACCCACAGCCAGCATAGTGCTCAATGGTGAGAGACAGAAAGCATTCACTCTAAGATCAGAAACAAGACAGGGATGCCCACAGCCACCACTGTTATTCAACATTGTGGTGGAAGTGCTAGCCAGGGCAATCAAGCAAGAGAAAGAAATAAAAGACATCCAAATTGGAAAGGAAGAAGTGAAACTGTCATTGTTTGCAGATGATATGATCTTATATCTGGAAAACCCTGAGAAATCAACAATACAGCTACTATAGCTAATAAACAAATTTAGCAGATTAGTGGAATACAGGATTAATGCACATAAGTCAGTAATGTTTTTATATGCTAGAAATGAACACACTGAAGAGACACTCAAGAAAAAGATACCATTTTTCAATAGCAACTACAAAAATCAAGTACCTAGGAATCAACTTAACCAAAGATGTAAAAGACCTATACAAAGAAAACTACATAACTGTACTAAAAGAAGTAGAAGGGGACCTTAAAAGATGGAAAAATATTCCATATTCATGGATAGGAAGACTAAATGTCATTAAGATGTCAATTCTATGCAAACTCATCCACAGATTCAATGCAATCCCAATCAAAATTCCAACAACCTACTTTGCAGACTTGGAAAAGCTAGTTATCAAATTTATTTGGAAAGGGAAGATGCCTCGAATTGCTAAAGACACTCTAAAAAAGAAAAACGAAGTGGGAGGACTTACACTCCCTGACTTTGAAGTTTATTATAAAGCCACAGTTGTCAAAACAGCATGGTACTGGCACAAAGATACACATATTGATCAATGGAATCAAATTGAGAATTCAGAGATAGACCCCCATATCTGTGGCCATGTGATCTTTGATAAGGCCCCCAAAGTCACTGAACTGGGTCATAACGGTCTTTTCAACAAATGGGGCTGGGAGAGTTGGAAATCCATATCCAAAAGTATGAAAGAGGAACCCCTACCTCACACCCTACACAAAAATTAACTCAAAGTGGATCAAAGAGCTCAATATAAAAGAAAGCACCATAAAACTCCTAGAAGATAATGTAGGGAAACATCTTCAAGACCTTGTATTAGGCGGCCACTTCCTAGACTTTACACCCAAAGCACAAGCAACAAAAGAAAAAATAGATAAATGGGAACTCCTCAAGCTTAGAATTTTCTCTATCTCAAAGGAATTTGTCAAAAGGTAAAGAGGCAGCCAACTCAATGGGAAAAATTTTTTTGGAAACCATGTATTTGACAAAAGACTGTTATCTTCCATATATAAAGAAATCCTACAACTCAATGGCAATAGTACAGACAGCCTAATTATTAAATGGGCAAAATGTATGAAAAGACAGTTCTCTGAAGAGGAAATACAAATGGCCAAGAAACACATGAAAAATGTTCAGCTTCACTAGCTATTAGAGAGATGCAAATTAAGACCACAATGAGATACCATCTCACACCAATTAGAATGGCTGCCTTTAAACAAACAGGAAACTACAAATGGTGGAGGGGATGTGGAGAAATTGGAACTCTTATTCATTGTTGGTGGGACTGTATAATGGTTCAGCCACTCTGGAAGTCAGTCTGGCAGTTCCTTAGAAAACTAGATATAGAGTTACCCTTCGATCCAGCGATTGCACTTCTCAGTATAGCCAGAAGATCTGAAAGCAGTGACATGAACAGATATCTGCATGCCAATGTTCATAGCAGCATTATTCACAGTTGCCAAGAGATGGAAACAACCCAAATGTCCTTCAACAGATGAGTGGATAAATAAAATGTGGTATATACACACGATGGAATACTACGCGGCAGTAAGAAGGAATGATGTCATGAAACATATGACAACATGGATGAACCTTGAAGACATAATGCTGACTGAAATAAGCCAGGCACAAAAAGAGAAATTTTATATGTTATCACTTATGTGAACTTTGAAAAATGTAAAACAAATGGTTTATAATGTAGAATGTAGGGGAACTAGTGATAGACAGCAATTAAGGAAGGGGGAAAGATAAACCAAAAAGAACAGATAAGCTATTGTGGGTAAATTTAACATTCTGCGAAAGCCCAGGAAAGATGATGGTCCATTAATTTCTGATGGGTATAGTAGGAACAAGTTCTCAGAAATGTTGCTATATTAGGCTACTTTCTTTGGGTAGAGTAGGAACATGTTGGAAGTAAAGTAGTTATCTTAGGTTAGTTGTCTTTTTCTTACTCCCTTGTTATGGTCTCTTTGAAATGTTATTTTATTGTGTTTTTTAATTTTTTAATTTTTTATACAGTTGATTAGAATAAAAAGAGTTAAGTAACAAAAAAAAACAAACAAACAAAAAAAAAAAAAAACAAAGAAAATTTGCCAATCCTCCTTGAGGAGCCTGTGGAGAATGCAGGGGTATTCGCCTACCCCACCTCCATGGTTGCTAACATGACCACAGACATAGGGGACTGGTGGTTTGATGGGTTGAGCCCTCTACCATAAGTTTTACCCTTGGGAAGACGGTTGCTGCAAAGGAGAGGCTAGGCCTCCCTATAAATGTGCCTAAGAGCCTCCTCCTGAATGTCTCTTTGTTGCTCAGCTGTGGCCCTCTCTCTCTAGCTAAGCCAAGTTGGCAGGTGAAATCACTGCCCTCCCCCCTGCATGGGATCAGACACCCAGGGGATTGAATCTCCCTGGCAACATGGAATATGACTCCCGGGGAGGAATCTAGACCCAGCATCATGGGATGGAGAACATCTTCTCGACCAAAAGGAGGAAATGAAAGGAAATGAAATAAGCTTCAGTGGTAGAGAGATTCCAAAAGAAGCTGAGTTCACTCTGGTGGGCACTCTTATGCACAATATAGACAACCCTTTTAAGGTTCTAATGAATTGGGGTATCTGTCAGTAGGTATCTGAAACTGTCAAACTGCAACCCAGAACCCATGAAACTTGAAGATGATTGTATAAAAATGTAGCTTATGAGGGGTGACAATGTGATTGGGAAAGCCATAAGGACCAAACTCCACTTTGTCTAGTTTATGGATGGATGTGTAGAAAAGTAGGGGAAGGAAACAAACAGACAAAGGTACCCAGTGTTCTTTTTTACTTCAATTGCTCTTTTTCACTCTAATTATTATTCTTGTTATTTTTGTGTGTGTGCTAATGAAGGTTTCAGGGATTGATTTAGGTGATGAATGTACAACTATGTAATGGTACTGTAAACAATCGAAAGTACAATTTGTTTTGTATGACTGCGTGGTATGTGAATATATCTCAATAAAATGATGATTAAAAAAAAAAAATGTAGCTTATGAGGGGTGACAATGGGATTGGGAAAGCCATAAGGACCACACTCCACTTTGTCTAGTTTATGGATGGATGTGTAGAAAAATTGGGGAAGGGGAAAAACAAACAAACAAACAAACAAACAAAGGCACCCAGTGTTCTTTTTTACTTTAATTCCTCTTTTTCACTTTAATTATTATTCTTGTTATTTTTGTGTGTGTGGTAATGAAGGTGTCAGGGATTGATTTTGTTGATGAATGTACAACTGTGTAATGGTACTGTGATCAATCAAATGTATGATTTGTTTTGTATGATTGCATGTTATGTGAATATATCTCAATACAATGAATATTAGAAAAAAGATAAGGGGAAGATTCTGGAAGAGTTGTGAGGAACTCAATAGAAATGACCGAGACTGCTTTGAAGAGACTATTGGTAGAAATATGGACTGTAAAGCTACTTTTGATGAGGACTAGAGCAGAAATGATGAATATGTTGTTGCAAACTGGAAAAAAGCTGATCCTTGTTTTAAAGTGGCAGAGAACTTGGCAAAATTGAGTCCTGGTGTCAGTTGGAAGGCAGAATTTGAAAGCAACAACCTGGACTATTTAGCTGATTACATCTCCAAGACAAATGTAGAAGTAGTAGCCTGGCTTCTACTTGCATCTTATAGTAAAATGTGACAGGACAGAGATAAACTTAGGACTGAACTCTTCAGTACAAAGAAACCAGAAACTGAGAATTTGGAGAATTCTGGGCTTCCAAAAAGTGAGACCCCAGAAACTACAGCCCAACATGAGGATTTAACCAAACATGGAAACCAGCTGCCATTTCATTACAAGCCAGTATTGGAGATGGAATTATCCAGAAAGGATTTGTGGAAAGCTCTATTTTCTGAAGGCTTTGACCCATGTGTGCTTCATGTGAAGCCAACAGAATTTTTGTGAAATTTTTATAGATGGAGCCTCTGCCAGTCTGGAATGGAGGGGACAGACAAGGAAAACATTGAAGGAAATTTTTTTTTCAAAAAAGAGCCATGGAGGTTGAGATCTGGAGTCAAGAGATCTCTGGCTGGGAGAGCAGACTGGCCCACAGACATGGAAATGGTGACTTTGCCATGATGTCAAGGGTGGGCCTTCTGCCTTGCTCCAGAAGAGTTTTGCTACCTCAGGTCCCAAAGAGTGTGGAGCACATTCCTAGGGCATTGGGCAGAGACTTTACACTACTGCAGTTTTCAGAGAGGGGAGAGGCAGAGTCTGGGTGGCACCCCAATGTTTGAGGAGAGTGGGGCTGAGAAGGTGGTCTCCCGAATGTGTGGATATGTTGGAGTACTCACCCCAGTGTTTGGAGGGAAAAGAGCTGCCACAAAATACCTTGGAAAGGGTTGGACTGCCACTCTCTCAAGACCCAAGGATGCAACATCATTCTGTAAATGACTCTCAGATTTTGAAATCTAATGGAATTTGCCCTATGGGTTGTAGGAACTGTTTTTCTCACTTAAATCCTGTTTTCCTGACTGTTTCTCCTTATGGTAATGGGAATGTTTATCTTATGAATGTCCCTCCTCTTTATATTGGAAGCACATAACTTGTTCTAAGTTTCACAGATCCACAGCTAAAGAAGAATTATGCATTAGGACAAACCATGCCTGTAACTGATTTTGATGGGATCTTGTACTAAACTATTGTTACTAAAATGATTTAAGTTTCTGTGATATTGTTGTGGGATGAATGTATTTTGTATGTGGAAAGATCATGTAATTTTGGGATCCAGGAGGTGGGATGTGTCAGTTTGAATGTATTATGCCTCCCAAAATGTCATTATCTTTGATGTAATCTTGTGTGGGCAGACATATCAGTGTTGATTCGATTGTAATTCTTTGAGTGTTTCCATGGAGCTGTAACCCAACCAACTGTGGGTGATGACTCTTATCGGATAATTTCCATGGTGGTGTGGCCCCATTCATTTAGCATGGGTCTTGATTAGTTTACTAGAGCATTATAAAAGCTCAGACAGGAGTGAGCTTGCTACAACCAAGAGGGAGACTTTGAAGAATGCATAGGAGCTGAGAGAGTAGGTGCAGCTTACGGAGACATTTTGGAGATGGAATTTTGCTCCAGAGAAACTAAGGGAGGGCAAACACTCCAAGAGCAACTGAACATGACATTTTTTTTCTATTTTTAATTTTTAACATTTTATTTTGAAATACTTTCAAATTTACAGAAAAATAATACAAATCCCATACCAAGAACTGTAACATTCCCCTATTCCCCCAGATACCTAGATCCACCAATTTTAACATTTTGTCATATCATTCTATCCATCCGTCGATCTGTTTGTCTCTCCATCTATCTATTTATCAATCTGTTTTCTGAACACTTGAGAAGGGGTTGTGTACGTCATGCTCTTTGAACACTTAAATATTGCCATGAACATTTCCATTTTGAAGAGGAGTTGTGGCCTAGAGAGGAATGTCCTGGGAGGAAGCCATTTTGAAACAATAACTTGTAGCATATACCTGCCATGTGCCTTCCCAGGTAACAGAGGTTTTCTGGATGCCACTGGCCATTCTTCAGTGAGATTACCCTTTGTTGGTGGACACATTATGGCCTTGAGACTGTAAATTTGTAACAAAATAAACCTGCTTTTTATAAAAGCCAATCCATTTCTAGTGTTCTGCATTCCAGCAGCATTAGCCAATTGGAACACCCCCTTCCTGGAGCACAGTCTTTAGCATCCTCAGCTCCAAAAGTTAATTAAATAATTTGTTGATTAATTCTGCAGTTGAGGCTGAATTGAGCCACCCTACTTGCTCCCAGCAGATTGTTGGCTAATTTTTGCCTTTCAGAGAGCCATATGCAAGACAATCCATGAGGTCTGGTTGTGGAGGGGCACAAGACCCCTGGTCAGGGGAAGTTAAAATTTTGCTGTGAATATTTGACTGTCACTGGAGACCCCAAAAACCCTCTTTCATACAGTTCCTGGGTAACTACCAGCTACCCCAGGGGGAAGACTAAATTCCACACCTCACCACTCCACCATCTTGTCCCATCCTCTCCAACACTACTGACTTTTTTTTTTCATTTTTATTGAGATTGTTCAGATACCATACAATTATCCAAAGATCCAAAGTGTACAATCACTTGCCCCTGGGTACTCTCATACAGTTGTGCATCCATCACACTTAATTTTTGTTCAATTTTTAGAAACTTTTCATTACTCCAGACAAGAAATAAAGTGAAAGATGAAAAAAGAAAAAAAGAAAAGGAAACTCTAATCCTCCCCTATCCCTATCCAACCCCCCTCAATTGTTGACTCGTAGTATTGATATAGAACATTTGTTACTGTTTATGAAAAAATGTTGAAATACTACTAACTGTAGTATATAGTTTGTAATAGGTATATAGTTCTTCCCTATATGCCCCTCTATTATTAACTTCTAATTGTATTGTCATACATTTGTTCTGGTTCATGGAAGTGATTTCTAGTATTTGTACAGTTGATCATGGACATTGCCCACCATAGGATTCAGTTTTATACATTCCCATCTTTTGACCTCCAACTTTCCTGCTGGTGACATATATGACTCTGAGCTTCCCCTTTCCACCTCATTCACACACCATTCGGCACTGTTAGTTATTCTTACATCTTGCTACCAAGAACCCTGTTCATTTCCAAACATTTAAGTTCATCCTAATTGAACATTCTGCTCATACTAAGCAACCACTCCCCTTTCTTAAGCCTCGTCCTATATTTTGGTACCTTATATTTCATGTCTGTGAGTTTACATATTATAATTAGTTCCTATCAGTGAGACCCTGCAGTAATTGTCCTTCTATGTCTGGCTTATTTCACTCAGTATATTGCCCTCGAGGTTTTGTCATCAACTCATTTATTTTTAATATGGTTTTGTTCACACACCATACATTCCATCCTAAGTAAATAATCGATGGTTCTCTGCATGGTCATACATTTATGTGTTCACCACCTTCACCACTATCTATATAAGGGCATCTACATTTCTTCCACAAGGCAGGAGGAAGAGTCAAAGAAGGTAGAGAGGCAAAAGAAAGAGGAAAAAAAAAACTACAGCTAGGAAGCAGCAAAAGGAAAAATAACCTTAAATCAAAGTAGAATAAAGAACCAGACAATACCACCAATGTCAAGTGTCTAACATGCCTCCCCTATCCCCCCCTCGTATCTGCATTCACCTTGGTATATCACCTTTGTTACATTAAAGGAAGCATAATACAATGATTCTATTAGTTACAGACTCTATGTTGATTGCATCCCTCCCCCAATGCCTCCCCATTTTTAACACCTTGCAAGGTTGACATTTGCTTGTTCTCCCTCATAAAAGAACATATCTGTACATTTTATCATAATTGTTGAATACTCTAGAGTTCACCAAGTTACACAGTCCCAGTAGTTATCTTTCCTCCTTTCTTCTGGTGTCTCACATGCTCCCCACCTTCCTCTCTCAACCATATTCATAGTTATCTTTGTTCAGTGTACTTACATTGTTGTGCTACCATCTTCCAAAATTGTGTTCCAAACCATGCACTCCCGTCTTCTATCACTCTGCAGTGCTCCCTTTAGTATTTCCTGTAGGGTGGGTGTCTTGTTCACAAAGTCTCTCATTGTCTGTTTGTCAGAAAATATTTTGAGCTCTCCCTCATATTTGAAGGACAGCTTTGCTGGATACAGGATTCTTGGTTGGCAGTTTTTCTCTTTCAGTATCTTCAATATATCACACCACTTCCTTCTTGCCTCCATGGTTTCTGCTGAGAGATCCGCACATAGTCTTATTAAGCTTCCTTTGTATGTAATGGATTGCTTTTCCCTTGCTGCTTTCAGGATTCTCTCTTTGTCTTTGACATTTGATAATCTGATTATTAAGTGTCTTGGCGTAGGCCTATTCATATCTCCTCTGTTTGGAGTACGCTGCGCTTCTTGGATCTGTAATTTTATGTCTTTCATAAGAGATGGGAAATTTTCATTAATTATTTCCTCTATTATTTCTTCTGCCCCCTTTCCCTTCTCTTCTCCTTCTGGGACACCAATGATATGTACATTATTGTACTTTGTTTCATCCTTGAGTTCCCGGAGACGTTGCTCATATTTCTTCATTCTTTTCTCCATCTGCTCCTTTACGTGTAGGCTTTCAGGTGTTTTGTTCTCCAGTTCCTGCGTGTTTTCTTCTGCCTCTTGAGATCTGCTGTTGTATGTCTCCATTGTGTCTTTCATCTCTTGTGTTGTGCCTTTCATTTCCATAGATTCTACTAATTGTTTTTTTGAACTTTTGATTTCTGCCATATACATGACCAGTGCTTCCTTTACAGCCTCTATCTCTTTTGCAATATCTTCTCTAAACTTTTTGAATTGATTTAGCATTAGTTGTTTAAATTCCTGTATCTCAGTTGAAGTGTATGTTTGTTCCTTTGACTGGGCCATAACTTTGTTTTTCTTAGTGTAGGTTGTAATTTTCTGTTGTCTAGGCATGGTTTCCTTGGTTATCCGAATCAGGTTTTCCCAGACCAGAACAGGCTCAGGTCCTAGAGGGAAGAAATATTCAGTATCTGGTTTCCCTGAGGGTGTGTCTTAGAAAATTGCTCCACCCTTTGATGCCTCAGGTCACTATGCTTTTCTGCCCAGCAGGTGATGCCTGTTAGCCTATAATTCTTGACTGGTGTGAGGAGGTATGGCCGTGTTCCCCCAGGCTCTGGGGTCTGGTTCTGAATGGAAAGGTCCCCACCCCTTTCCTCCTAGAGAAGACAGACCCCCCAGGTGGAGGTCATTAGCATTTCAATGGTCTCTCTCTCTGCTTGTACTGTCTCCGCCCTTCCCTGAGTCACAGCCCTGGAAACTGAAAATGACTGGGGCTTTCTCCACTGAGCCAAAAGAGAAACAGATAGTCCCCTTCAGACCCAGTCCAAGGCGACCCTCCGGCTCTCCCAGGTCAGTCATCACCCAAAGCCTCTGTCTGTTTTTGGGGGATTCGTACCTGTAGTGAGCAGTTCACACTCGCTACTTAAAACCCCAGTTGGAGCTCAGCTGAGCTGTATTCGCTTGCTGGGAGAGAGCTTCTCTCCAGCACCACGAGGCTTTGCAGCTCGGGCTATGGGGGAGGGGGTTTCACGACTTGTTTCCACAGTTTTACTTACAGATTTTATGCTGTGTTCTCGGGCTTTCCTCCCAATTCAGGTTGGTGTGTGATGAGTGGATGGTCTCGTTTGTCCCCCCACAGTTATTCTGGATTATTTACTAGTTGTTTCTTGTTTTTTGTAGTTGTTCCAGGGGGACTACTTAGCTTCCACTCCTCTCTATGCCACCATCTTGCCCAAGTCCAACACTACTGATTTTTGCATGTTTATCTTGTAACCTGCCACTTCGCTGTATTCATTGATTAGCTCTGGTAGCTTTGCTGTAGACTTTTCTGGGTTTTCTTCATACAGGATCATGGCATCTGCAAACACTGAAAGTTTTACTTATTCCTCTCTAATTTGGATGACTTCTATTTCTTTTTCTTGCCTAACTGCTTTAGCTAGAACTTCCAGCCCAGTGTTGAATACAATGGTTACAGTTGGCATCCCTATCTTGTTTCAGTCTTTCCCCATTGAGTATGATATTTCCCATGGGAAAAGCTTTCAGTCTTTCCCCATTGAGTAGGATATTAGTTGTGGGTTTCTCTTATGTTTCCTTTATTATATTGATAAGTTCTCTTCCCTTCCTATACTTTGAATTGTTTTCATCAAGAAAGAATGTTGAATTTTGTCAAATGCCTTTTCTGTATTGATTGAGAAGATCATGTGGTTCCTCCACTTTGATTTATTGATGTGGTGTATTACATTAATACATTTTCTTTTGTTGAAACAGCCTTGCATACCTGGAATAAATCTGACTTGATCATGGTGTTTCAATAACATTTTAATAGATGAGTCAATTAACACTGACTACATTTGTGCCTTGTGTTCACATCATCTGAGTGAATGAATTAAAATATTAGAAAATATATTTGAAAACATTGAAATTAATTTTATTTGGAAACAGTCTGTATTTCAAATGTGAAAATGTCTTTACATTATGTACAGTATGCATTTGGTCAGCTTTCAAGATACTGTTAGTAAGGTTTTTTCTCTTTCTTCTTCAACAGATGTTTTAGTGAGAGCCTACACAAGGCACAGTATCCATGTGCATTCATCTACACAGTAAAAATTTATCCACTTAGAGGAGAAATAAAATGGGATTTGCTTCTTTATAGTATATTCAAAGGATCAAATCATCCCTTTCTAAACAATGACATATTTTTAAATAATTATATTATATATATTCATCTATTCTATAATATCAAAGGATAACTTTTCTTCAGGCCAATTGATTAAATGCTACATGCTAATTAAGAAAGACAATGCTGTCCTGTTCAGGCTTTCACTCCTGTTTTGCCTCAGTAACTTGAAGAACAGTTCTGCAATTCTCAACGTTGGGGACTCAACCTTGGGTGTCATAATTGATGGTGAGTCACTCAGTAGCTTTCTGGTGTCTGCAGACTTATTGAGGGGGTAGAATCAGGCGGGTGGCTGAAAGTGAAAAAGTGACTATGAAAATGTTCTGAAAACACTGAAATCAGTGGCATTAAGGAGAAAAATAAATTGGAAGGCAGTTCTATGGACATCTCAAGGAAAGGCAGCAAAGGGCAGGAATGCAGAGTAGACAACAGCAGAAATTGATATAAGAGCAAGAGCTAAAGCAAGCTCAGATACCACATTTTATTCCTTCATATATTAGGGGCTGGTAGTGGTATGAACTAGACGTAGTCCTTTTCTACAATGCAAATACAAGTGGTATCATTTGGGATAGAAAGATCAGAGTACTCTTAACAATCATATTCTCTTCCATGTGAAGAAAATAGCAAGTTGTTTTTGTTTTCTAATTCCCCCTGTGAATATACATATTTGTATGTGCACATATATTTTTATTGCCTTTGAACAGTAAAGTCTGATCCTAATCACTTCCCATGATTTTATGAGAATATTTTCCCTTGAATTTCCTTCAATCTTCCCAAGGGTAAAAACAAAAACAAAGAAGCAAAGGAAGTAAAAATTTCAGAAAGCCATTTAAGTCTTTTGGTATTAGTCAAATAGAATGATCTGCTTCTGTTCCCAACCATAGTCAAAGTTATTGAAAGAAAAAGAAAAAGAATCTCTAACTCTGGTGGTTCTGATGCAGTACTGAATTGTTAAATGTAATTTTTCCTAGGGGTGTATATCTATTTTTAAGGACAAAAGTCAAAGGTAAATGAAATATTTGGAATTTCTGATTGACTGGGACATAAGCACACACCACTTTTAAAGCCTGCTATCATATACATATTAGATATCATTATTCATTGTGGAAATATATGATTAGAAAATTGTTTGAATAAGGATGCTTATATTCCTTGTTCTTATTGGTTATAGATGGATAGATGATAATGTATGTATTAAAATGACACACTAATACAATGAGGAAGAGTTTTAATCTTTCTCACTTATCCCTTCTCTCTCTTTCTCTCCCTCTCTCTCTCTCTCTCACACACACACACACACACACACACACACATTCACACACAAGCATACATACATGCACAAATTAAAAGCCTTTTATTTATGGGGCAAGTAGGGGTTCCATAAGACAGGATGAATCAGTGTGCCATTTTTGATGACTTTTTTCACTTTGTGAGTCATTGAGTTGCTAATGTTTGCTTCTCTGAATTTTCCATTAAAACTTGGTTACAAGTGATAGCCCTGATGAAGTCACTGGACAAAACTGGTGGTCATCTCCCATCTCTTGCCTAACCTGTCTTTTTGTATTGTATGCAGATGTTTCAGTGTGCTTCCATTCCACCACCTTGGGGAGAAGTTAGGTCTAAAGGAGCAGCATAACCATACCTTAAATCTGAAACTGGGAACAAGGAGTTCCAGCTGATTATCAGGACAGGAATTCTCAGGGTCAGGTACTCCTCCCCCTGGGTTGTATAAATAGTATACCCTTAGGCAGTGCAATCTGCCACCAACCCTCTCTGACCCAAGCACTTGGTCTCCTTTGGAGACAAGCCACAGGGGATATCTTTCTCTGCTCTTTTGAACACTCTGTTCTGTGTAAGTAATAAAGCAGTCATTTGCTGAGTTTCTGTTGTGCCTGAGACGGTGTTACCACTATACACCATATAGCAACTCACTCAACACCTTTTCATCAAAATCCCAGTCACATAAATAATTAAAAAGCAAGTACTGTTAAGTTGCACCCAGTGGTGGTATTAGTCAATTAGCTAATTAAGCAAGTCATAATGCTTGTTCTGAATGACCATCTGATTTCATTTCAGTAAGTGCCTAGGTTTGTGTTCTTTAGGATGTGGTGTCTAGTAGATAACTATTAAAATCAAGAAAACCTGGCTTTATGTACGGTTCTCTGAGTCATTAGCTGTGTGATAGACCAGCCACATAACCTCTTTGAAATATATATTTCAAAGTTGTCTCATCAACTTTCAAATATATTAACTTGCAAGTTTGTTATGAGGATCAAGTGAGACAAATATGCAAAAGCACTTTGTAAATATTAAAGTGCTTTACAAATGTAAAGTAGTAATACTACTCTCTCACACTGAGTTGACATTAGTCTCTAGAATCACGTTTTTGAAATCTTATTAAAATTTGCATACATTTTCTATTTTTGTTTATTGTTAACACATTTGCTTTACTGAAGACCAGCATGCTTTTTTCTCTGCAAACTCATTTACTCAGTACATGGATTTAGGTTTCTGTATTTTGGAAGAAAATGAGAAGGTTGAGATTTTGTTTACATGCAATTATCTTACCATCATTGTTGTTACTCCCTCTTGCTCCACAGATTCAGAAACACCACTGAAACTCAGCTAGGATGATATAGCTCTGATTTAATAGTAATTTTTCTTTAGGCTATATTAAATGATACTGAGGTCAGATTGAAAGAAAGAGAGGTAGGTTTTAAAATAATAAACTGTGAATTCTTTTCCAAGTTGGTAGTAAAAGTAAGATGATTATAGAAGTGGCATAGCATCTAAGAGTTTGTATTATGCAGCACATCAGCATTATGATACTAATAAAGACATGCTGTACATGAAAACCCTTTACAATCATTTATTAAATCATTTAGTCTTTATGGAAGGTAGAAAAATGCTGTCAAAACTATTTTCTAGGTAATACGTTGGATCACAGGTAGAGTCCAAAGCAGTGTCAAAGACAGAACTCCAAAATCTTTTTGTCATTTAGTGAAAAAAAATGCTCAGTGTTTCAGGAAAATGGCAAAATCAGAACTAATGTCAATGACTAAAGAATGTGATGTAGAGGTTCTAACCTACATGTATCAAATACTTTTGCTAGTAGAATATTGAGCTCACTACTCCCAATTTTAGAATGTATGTAAGGTGAGTCTTTTGATGGCTACATTTTGATGCATATTCTTTCTTTAATTAATTACAAAGTAAAGTATTAATTTTTGTTGTTTAATTTTAGAGATGATCCTTAAATGTCAGTCAGTAAGCATTTTCTTCCCATGCTAAGCAATGCTGGGTGATAGTAGAAGTCAGATACACAGTCTCTGTTGATCCTCTTCTTTCTCCTCACTCTTTCTTTTGAAATATATCACTCATACAGAAGAGAATAATAAATTCAAGTGTTCAGCTTACAAATAATAAAAAGTGAACATTCACCTACCTACTACATAGGTGTAGAAAATATAAACAGCACCTTAGAAGCAATCTTCTTGTGTGCCCCATTCACATTGCACTCCTTTCCTCAGAGCAAATCAATCCCCTGAATATTTGATTAATTTTTACCCCAATTTTCTTTAGAGTTTGAAATCTAATTTATGTATCTAAGCAACATATTGTTTTTTGTTGACTGTCTTGAACTTTAAATAGAATTTATGTATTCTTCTGCAACTGTTCTCTTTCTCTGGATATCACCTCTTAAGGGTCACTCATATAGACGAATAGAGCTGTGGTTATTCATTTTCCCTTTAGTATAGTTGTTGGATCTATAGGTCATTTTGGGGAGAATTAACACTGTAAAAGTATTGAGTCTTTTGACCTAAGAACAAGGTATATCTCTATATTGATTTAATCTTTTAAAAATTTGTCTCACTAAATTTTACAATTTTCAGTGGAAAAATGTTTCACAGCTTTTATTAGATTTATTCTTAATTATTTCATACTTTTGATACTATTTTAATTTTAATTTTTAAAATTTCAATTTATTTCTGACCGCATGTTGCTAGTGTACAGAAATCGGTTTAGTTTCCTAGGGCTGCCACAACAAAGTACCTCAAATAGGGTGACTTGAATCTCAGATTGATTGTCTCACAGTTCTACAAGTGAGAATTCCAAAATCATGATGTCTGTAGGGCCATGCTTCCTCTCAAAATTACAGGGGGAAAACATGTGTCATAGCTTTTCATGACTTGTGATGGTGGCTTGTCAACAACCCATGGCATTCACTTCCTCAGTCATCACTTGACATTCTCCTCTCTGTCCAAATTTCCTCTTCTTTGAAGGACACCAGTCATGTTGGAGTAAGGTCTCATCCTACTCCAGTATGACCTTATTTAATTTGCCTAATTACATCTGTAAAGATGTTATTTCCAAATAAGGTCTCATTCAGAAGTAGTGAGTATTAGGACTTTGATATGTTTTTGGGGGTTGCAATTCAATCCATAGGAGAGAAACAGTTTAATTATTGAATTCATATATTGTTCTTATGGCTACTAAAGCAAGGTGTCCCAAAGAGCACCATAGATGGGATTTCCAATGGAGAGCTTTAGGAAAAAATATAAACTAGAAGGAGGGCCATGGGCTTGACAGGGACAGTCTGTCCCTACTCTCCTCTGTCCACATAATTCCCAGATTTGTGTGGTAGAGAAGGAGGAATGTCCTGCAGCTCTCCTACTTTTTCCTTTGGCTCCAACTGAGGAGACTGACCCCAAGGAAGGATCTCTTTACCTAGACTTGACCAAATTGAAAATGGTCTCGAAGTGGGGCCAAAGGTCTTGACCACTCCCCAGGGGCCAAACTCCATACATCCTAGTGCAGGTACAATCCTGAGGCAGTGAACAAACATTTATGGCACTTTTGGATAAAGGCACCTATGTCACTATCATTCCAGAAGATGCCAAACGGGGGGGGGGGGGGCCAGAATAAAAATCACTGGGAGGTTTCTGGCATTCTCCATGGGCATAGGGATGAGAGATTACTGCCCCCCCCCTGTGGATTGGTCCCTTTGAATCTTTGGTGGTCACTATGGTTATGTTTCCTGTTAGGGAATGTATTACAAGGATTGATATCTTCCACCACTCCATATCGCAATGATATCTATAAGGATATGCTCTCCTATCCCAGCACACTTTGGTCATCAGAGTTGGGTGACTGACAGACTGCATACCCCTAGCACTTCCATCTCCTTGCTGAATTTTCCAATAGCAGCAATACCATCACCCTGGTGGGGAAAAAGACATTACTGAACTCATAAAAAACATTCTATCTGCAGGTATACTCCTCTCCACTATCTCTGCCTATAATAGCCCAGAATGACTAGTGAAAAAGGTGAGCGGAGTTTGGTGCCTAACTATAGACTATCAGTGCTTGAATGCAGAATTACCCCCTTTGGCATCCACAGTCACAGATATTGTGACTCTCACAGAATCCATTATGAACTCCACCAGAGATTGGTATGCAATCATTGATATGATAAACATGCTTTTCTCCATCCAACAATGAAAAGTGGACCAGGATTAATTAACTTTGCCAAGGCCCACATTATATCTTCACTGTACTACTGCAAGGGTACACCACCACCAATATGTAGGGCAGGATTTGAGTAAACTACACTTGCCCAAGGGATTCCAAGTGCTCCATTTAATTGATGCCTGGGTGGGTGTTCTCAATATCCAGAACCCAGGATATAATGGGGTTACCTAGCCTCAGGAGAAACTAGGAGTTCATGACAATCCATTCAATTTCCACCAAGGCTCAATACCACACCAGAAGTTGCCTCTCAAAAGGGGAGTAGTACTTGTCTGTATCTGTGAACTTCTTAGTCAAAAAACCCAGTGGTCTGAGAATTTCTGTTCTACTCTCTTTATTCTTGTTTTCATTGTCAATTCTAGTTAGTTACAGTTTTCTGCCATATGGACTTTTGACCAATAACAGAATATCATCAAATGGAAATGGTGCATTTAGGATCATGCTCACTCAGGCTTCAAGGGAATGACACAATGGCATGAGTGTTTGGCAGTGCACTCCCCCACCAATGATCCTCTTGCAACAGCAGATGATGGTACTTCCTTTCCTACATTGGCATCTTGGGAACCCCAACTCAAGGATGCCTCACCTGATACTCAAAGTTTCTGCAATGATTGAACAGACAAAATGAAGCCCACTGACACCCATTGGGCAGCAGCCAATGTTTCTCTTACCTCAGGAAGACTATATATCCTTGCTGGCACTGGAAGAAGTGCTCAATGGGATGAACTGCAAATGGTCTGCTTATCCCTGGAACACTCAGACCAAAGGACCCCCACATACCTGTTTACTGACTCATGGGCCATTCATGGAGAGAATGTGATTGGAGAATCAAAGGTTCTCCAGTGTGGGGAAGGGAGCTTTGGAAATAATTGGTGGTGTGCAAAGTCCCTATCTATATTACCCATGTTGATGTGCATAGTAAGGGCCAATATCATGGTGAACATCATTGGAATGACCTAGCCAATAAAGGAAATACAGAGCTGCTTCTCACAACTGACAAGGCTCAAGATCCTTCTGCATAGAGGCAGAGAATAAGCCCATCCTGGAGGATGGGGACAATGAACTTACCCTCAGTGATATCCATGAAATAGCTGAATTTCCCATGGCTGCTTCCACCACTGGGTGGATCCACCACCAAACCAGGCATGGGAATTCCAGCAAGCTGTAGCTCTGCCAAATTTTAGAGAAATAGTCAAATAATCCTGCATATCCCAAAAAAACCTTATCAAGATAAATAAATGCCCCAAAGCCAACAGGACATCACAAAACATATGAAGAAACAAGTAGATATGGAGAAGCCAAACAACCAAGTTAAAAAGCTAGAGGACACACAGAATCTGGAACAATTAATCAAAGTATATACAAATCCCCAAAACAATTTCAATGGGTTGGGTAAAGACATAAAAGACATCAAGAAGACTTTAAAGAGCATGAGAAAGAAATTGAAAGAGTAAATAAAAAATAGCAGATATAAAGGAAATAATGTGTGCTGGATATCAAATTAAAAATATAGCAGAAACACATGAAAACAGAATTGAAGAGAGAAGAAAGAAAAAGTGAATTAGAGGACAAGCAATTTAATGGGAATGCACAAAAGGACAAATTGGTGAAAAAATAAAAAAAATTGAAATGAATCACAGGAAAATGAAGGACAACATGAAGCCCACAAATATAAGAATCACTGGTGTCCCAGAAGGAGAAGAGAATAAAGGTCTAGGAAGAGTATATGAGGACATAGTTGGAGAAAACATCTCAACCCTTATAAACAACATTAATATGCAAATCAAAGAAGCCTAATAAGCACCAAATAGAATAAACTCAAATCACCCACTCCAAGACAGAGTAATCAGATTGTCAAATGCTGAAGAGAAGGAGAAACTCCTGAAAGAAGCAACACAGAAGTGATTCACCACAGAAAAAGAAAATGACATAAGACTAAATAATGACTACTGAGTGGGCACAATGGAGGTGAGAAGACAGTGGTATGATATATCTAAGATTCTGAGAGAGAAAAAATTGCCAGCCAAGAATTCCTTATGCAGCAAAGCTGTCCTTCAAAATTGATGGAGAGTTTAAAATATTCAGAGAAAAACAAATGCTGATAGAATTTGTTAATAAGAGACTTGCCCTTCAAGAAAGAATAAAAGGAGCTCTAGTAGCTGAGAATAAAAAAAGGAAAGGTCTGTAGAAGGACACAGAACTGAAGAATATTTGTAAGGAGAACTTAAATGAAAAAAAGAGAGGGGGAAAATAGATTTAACAACTAAAAACAAAAGGATAAGATGGCTGGTTCAAGAACTGCCTTCACAGTAATGACTTTGTGAATGGATTAATCTCCCTGGTTAAATACAGACTGGCAGAATGAATTAAAGAATATGACCCATCAATATGCTATTTATAAGACACTCATTGTAGACCCAGTGACACAAAAAGATTGAAAGTGAAAGGATGGGAAAAAATATTCCAGGTGAGCTATAGACAAAAAAAAGCAGGGTTAGCAATACTAATATCAGACAAAATAGACTTTAAATGCAAATTGTCATAAGAGACAAAGAAGGACAATAAATATTAGTAAAAGGGGAAATTCACCAAAAATAAATAGCAACCACAAATATTTATGCACCCAATCAAGGAGCTTCAAAACACATGAGACAAACATTGGCTAAACTGAAAGGAACAATAGACATTTATACAATAATAGTGAGAAATATCAACACACCACTTTCTTCTATAGATAGAAAAACTAGACAGCGGACCAATAAGGAAATTGAGAACTTAAACAATGTGAAAAGGAATTACACTTAATAGACATATACAGATCATTACATTCCAAAATACCAGGACTTACATTCTTCTATAGTGCCCATGGAACATACTCCAGGATAGGTCATATTTGGGGTACAAAAAGTCTTAATACATTTAAGAAGATTGAAATTATTCAGAGAACGTTCTCTGACCATAATGGAATGCAATTAGAAATCAGTAACTGCTAAGATCCAGATATTTCACAAATATATGGAGGTTAAACAACACACTCTTAACATGTGGGTCAAAGAAGAAACTGTAAGAGAAATTGCTGAATATCTAGAGATGAATGAACATGAGAACACAACATATCAAAACCCATGGGATGCAGTGAAGTGGTGCTGAGAGGGAAATTCATAGCTCTAAATACATACCTCAAAAAGGAACAAAAAGCAAAGCCCTAAACCTAACTTAACAACTCGAGAGGATAGAGAATGATCAGGAATCTAACACTAAAGCAAGTAGAAGAAAAGAAATAAAGATTAAAGCAGAAAAAAATAGTATGGAGAACAAAAGAACAACAGAGAGAATTAACACAACAAAAAGTTATTTCTTTGAGATCAACAAGATTGACAAACCCTTAGCTATGCTGACAAAGTAAAAAAGAAATAAGACCTAAATAAACAAAATTAGAAATCAGAGTGGGGTCACTACTATGGATCCTAAGGAAATTAAAAAATCTTATGAGGATCCTATGAACAACTGTATGCCAACAAACTAGATAACTTAGAGGAAATGTAAGATTTCCTGGAAAAACATGAACAACCTAGACTGACTTGAGAAGAGATAGAAGAATTCAACAAACTAATCAAATGTAAAGATGTCCAATCAGTCATCAAAAATCTTTCTACAAATAAAAGCCAGTTGACTTCAGAGGGGAATTTTATCAAACTTTCCGGAAAGAACTGACACCATTCCTGCTCAAATTCTTTCAAAGAATCAATGAAAAAGGAACATTACCTTACTCATTTTATGAAGCTAATATCACTCTAAATCCCAAAACCAGATAAAGATAATTCAGAAAGGAAATTGACAGTTTAATCTCCGTAATAAATACAGATGCAAAAATCACACACACAAAAAAATACTCACAAATAATATCAAAAGGCACATTAAAAGAAATATACACCATGACCAAGTGGGATTTGTTTTCAGGCTTGCAAGTGTGGTTCAACATAATAAAATCAATGTAATACAACACATTAACAAGTTGAAAGGGAAAAATCAAGTGATCATCTTGATAAATGCTGAAAGAGCATTTGACAAAATTCAGCATCCCTTTTTTTCCCAGTATTTTAGCACTTTAATATTCTTCACATATTCAACATAAAATACTGATAATGGATAAACAAGAGGGGAAAAGACGTTTCAGCAAAATCTTTTGAAAGCCAAATTATCACTCTTGTCAAACACAATAAAGAGAACAGCCAAGTGAACAAATGATAAGGGCCTTTAACAGAGAGTTTTAGTTTGAAGACACAACTAGAAAACAAACAACAAACCAACCAACTTCTCTGCTAGCTATTGAAAAGAGAGTTAAGAGTGAAGTGGGGAATTTCTCAATCTCATTTCTGTGAAGCAGCTCATAAAGGACAAGCACAATTGTTGTAAATGTGATGTGACAAAACTCAAGGTCAAGGCTTCTAAGAAATTCTAAGAAGCCTACATATATCACTAAGGACCATATTATTAAAAATATGAATGCAAAGAGATATAAACTACATGGTATTAAACACAGACCTTGCTATATAAACATATAGTATATGCCACTTTTACTTGTTTATGATAATAACAGCATAAAGAAAGATCTACAAAACACTTTTGCCTGGAACCCCTAAACAGTCACCAAGTGGTTAATGTTTACCTTAATCAATGGCTACAAGCCCAGAAGACCCCACTGCTGCCACTTTGGAAGGATCTAGGCTCAGCACCTAACAGGTCTCATCTACCCCCCATGCTCTGTGCTTGTGTCTGCAGAAATAACTGACAAAAATTTGCATAACATTAAGTCAACAGGCTGTTTGCATATAGAGATCTAGCTAGAAGTAGCAGCAAAGACAAAATAAGCTGAACTCATTAGAAAAGCAACAGGGAAAGTTTTAAAATGCTTCAACAGGAAGATTTTTTTAATGTTCCAGTTTAAATAAGAGTTAAAGCAGCCATTAAGTCTACCAGGTTTGTGGAACTGTTGATGTTTTGCTGATCTTCTTTGAATATATATATATAATCTACAATAAGCACATTCATCTAAGAAAAATACCATGTTGGTTAAGTTTGTCTAGCTCTACCCAAGTTACTTTGCTCCACGTACAAAGGTTAGGATATGTTCACACTTGATGCATCTCCAAAAAGTTTTTCATGGAGGCTGCCAGTTTCTGGACATCATCGATTCTGATGGCATTATACAGAGAGACCCAGACGCCTCCTACAGACCTATGCCCTTTCAAGGAGATCACACTGAGTTCAAGAGCTTTATCAAGAAATCTTTTTTCTAAAGCCTTGTCTCCTTTAGCATTGCCAATGTGGAATGGAACATTCATCTTGCTTCTATTCTGGGGCTCCACTGGACATATGTAGAATCCTTGAGAATGATCAATAATACCCTAAATCATCTTCAATTTGATGAAGCTGAGCTTTTCCATGGCCACTGCACCACCATTGTTCTTAATCCACTCCAGGACCTAGCCCATGAAATAGATGTTGAAGGATGGAGGCATATTGTGCAAGGACTTGTTGCCAACTTGTACTTTGTACTCCAGGAAGGAGGGGCACTCCCAGAGAGCAAAGCCCAGCAGGTCATCCTGGATGATTACCACCATGACCCTCACAGAGCACACATTCTTCTGAGCACCAGCAAAAATGACACCAAACTTGGAAACATCAACTGGCTTGGACAGGAAATTTGAATATATCACATATACTCAAATCACATATCACAAACCAACACTGCTCCTTTGATTTCAGGTACAAAATCAAACTCCACTCTGTGCACAGTCTTATTTGCATAGTAATACACATAGGAGATATCTGGGTTGAGGTTCCATGGGCTTGGATCTGGAATTTTCATATAATTCCCAATTTGGGGGTAGACAGTATTCACAGTCCCAAACTTCTTGGCTTCTTCTGCAGCCTTAGCTGACCAAGCTCCCATCACCACGTAGTTGGCACACCTTCCTGTTTTCAGGCCTATCAGGTTTAAGGGGACAGCGCTGAACTGGCCACACCCACCTCCTTGCACAAAAATCACCTTGTAGTTGTCTGGAATGGCTAATAATTCCCACACAAGATCCTCTGTGGTGTTAATAATCTTAGCAAAATCTGATGACCTGTGGCTCATTTCAAGATCACTAATCCCAACTTCTTTATAGTCTAATAATTCCTTCAGTATCTCAATGATACTGAGTGTGGTAGCTTGGCCAGTCCAGGTCTGAAGTTGACCACCTGCCTTGTGGCATCCATGGTGCAATGGCGGGGGCTTTAATTTAGTGGGGGAGGACTGAGAGTGTGGACTTTTTAATAGAATCATTTCAAAAGGCAGGAATCAAGGGAAGCTTCCTCAATATGAAAAAGGGCATATATGTAAAACACACAGCCTGCATAATACTCAATGGTGAGAGACTGAAAGCCTTCCCCCTAAGATCAGGAACAAGACAAGGATGCCCGCTGTTATCACTATTATTCAACATTGTGCCAGAAGTTTTAGCCAGAGTATTCACTAAGACAAAGAAATAAAAGGCATCCAAATTGGAAAGCAAGAAGTAAAAGTGTCATTATTTGCAGATGATATGATCTTATATTTGGAAAATCCTGAGAAATCAATGACAAAGCTGCTTCAACTTATAAAGAATTCAGCAGAGTGGTGGGATAAAAGATTAATGCACATAAGTCAGTAATGTTCCTATATACTAGTAATGACCTAATTGAAGAGAAACTGTCTTATATTGAGGTCTTTGATCCACTTTGAGTTAATTTTTGTGTAGGGGGTGAGGCAGAGGTCATCTTCATTCTTTTGGATATGGATATCCAACTCTACCAGCCCCATTTGTTGAAGAGATTCTTATGTCCCAGTTCAGTGGGTTTGGGGGCCTTATCAAAGATCAGGCAACCATAGTATGGGAGTCTATTTCCAAATTCTTAATTCAATTCCACTGATCAGTAAGTCTACTTTTGTGCAATACCATCCTTTTGTGGCTTTATAATAAGCTTCAAAGTCAGGAAGTATAAGACCTCCCACTTTGTATTTCTTTTTTAGAATGTTTTTAGCAATTTAAGGCATCTTTACCTTCCACATAAATTTGATAACTAGCTTTTCCAAGTCAGCAAAATAGGTTGTTGGAATTTTGAATGGAATTGCATTGAATCTGTAGATGAGTTTGGGTAGAATTGACATCTTAATGAAATTAAGTCTTCTCATCCATGAACACAGAATATTTTTCCATCTTTTTGGTCTCCTTCTATTTCTTTTAGTAAAGTTATATAATTTTCTATGTATAGGTTTTTTACATCTTTCATTAACTTTATTCCTTGACATTTGATTTTTTAGGTTGCTACTGAGAATGGAATCCTTTTCTTTTTTTTATTTTGAAAAAAATTCAAAGTTACAGGAACACTTGCAAAAACAATACTAAACCCATACACAGAATTCCATCATACCTTGACCCCCTTCCCCCGATAGCTCAATCCACCAACTCCAACATGCTGTCACATCGCTGTTTCTTACCCTCCCTCCCTCCCTCTCTATCATCAATCATCTATTGCTCTGTCTTCTGAACATATGAGAGCTAGCTGCACACATCCTTGAACATACACTATAATTCACATATACACTTCCCATGAACAAGAACATTCTTTTATGCAATCCCATTAAGTGCAGCTAACAAGTACAAGAGATTCAACCATTATACGAAGCTTACATTCTATATTTCCTTTCCCTTATGTCTCAACTGTGTCCCTTTGAGCCACCTGTCCTCTATCCTCCAATTCCATCCAAGTTCATCCTCAGCATTAAATTGTCATCTATTTAGACTGTCTTTTTTTTTTTTTCAATTGTGGAGACATATACAGCCTAAATCTTCCCATTCCACCCCCTCCCTAGCCTTCCATTAGTGGGATTAATCACATTTAGAATGTTGTAATGCTCTTTCCCATCATCCATTACTAGAAATTTCCCTTCACCTCAAACAGCCAGCCTACACTCGTTTCTTAACTCCCCATTGCCCCTTCCCCCATTTCTCTTAACCCAAACTCTACTTTTCATCTCTATGATTATATACCCTGATAATTTCTTTGTGTTTACCATGGGGCTTAAAATTAACCTCTTAAATCCATATCAGTCTTGTTTTTCTTTGATACCACCTTCACTTATAGGACACAGAAACTATGTTCCTATACTCCTCCATTTCCCCACCTTTATATAGTTGTCTAAAATTACATACTTTACATTGAGTTCAAAATCACTGATTTGTCATTAGAGTTTGTGTATCTTATGTCATGTAGGAAGTAAATAGTGTAGTTACAGTTCAAAAATTATTGACTTCTATTTGTATTCCATTGTGGTTGGAGAATGTGCTTTAAGTATCTTCAATATATATATTTTTTAATTTCTTGAGGGTTGTTTTATGTCCCAGCTTATGGTCCCTTCTGGAGAAAGATCCGTGATCACTAGAGAAAAATGAGTGTCCTGGTGATTTGGGATGTAAGGTACTATATATGTCTGTTAAAATTCTCTATACCTCTTTCTCCTTTCTTTGTGTCTCTGTTGGTAGGGCTCCCTTAAATATCTGAAGTAGAGCAGGTCTTTTGTTGGCAACGTCTCTCAACATTTGTTTGTCTGTGAAAAAATTAAGCTCTCCCTCAAATTTGAAGGAGAGTTTTGCTGGATAAAGTATTCTTGGTTGGAAATTTTTCTCTCTCAGAGTTTTAAATATGTCATGCCACTGCTTTCTCATCTCCATGGTGGCCACTGAGTAGTCACTACTTAGTTTTCTGTTGTTTCCTCTGTATGTGGTGAATTGCTTTTCTCTTGCTGCTTTCAGAACTTGCTCCTTCTCTTCAGTATTTGAAAGTCTGATCAGAATATGTCTCAGAGTGGGTTTATTTGGATTTATTCTATTTGGAGTTCTCTGGGCATTTATGTTTTGTGTATTTATATTGTGTAGAAGGTTGGGGAAGTCCCCCCCCCCCACAATTTCTTTGAATACTCTTTCTAGACCTTTACCCTTCTCTTCCCCTTCTGGGACACCAATGAGTCTTAAGTTTGGACATTTTATTTTATCTATCATATCCCTGAGATCCGTTTCAATTTTTTCAATTTTTTTCTCCATTCTTTCTTTTGTTCTTTCATTTTCTGTTCTGTGGAGCTCTAGGACACTGAGACATTGTTCAGCTTCCTCGAGTCTTGTATTGTGAATATACAAAGTCTTTTTAATTTGGCCAACAGTTTCTTTTATTTCCATAAGATCTTCTATTTCTTTATTTACTTTTGCAATGTCTTCTTTATGCTCTTCTAGGGTCCTCTTTATGTTGCTTATATCCTGGGCTATGGTCTTCTTGATATCCTTTAAATTCTTTGCCATGTTTTCATTCCTTGATTGTAGTTCTTTGATTAATTGTGCGAGGTACTGTGTCTCTTCCGATATCTTGATTTGTGTGTTTGGAGTTGGATTCCCCATATTGTCTGGTTTTATCATATGCATTAAGATTTTCTGTTGTTTTTGGCCTCTTCACATTTGTTTTGCTTGATAGGGTTCTTTCAAGTTGTAAAAAAAAATACCTATCTAGTTTTTCAGAAACACAGTTTGGTGGCATACACTTTCTCTACCCAGCAGATGGTGTTTCTGTGTCACCTATACACCTCACATCAGTTCTCCACCTTGTCCCCATGGTGTGTGGGGAAATGATTCTTGTGTGGTTCAGTTGGAGAACTCAGTTTGGCTGTGTCACTGGAGCCATCCACCCTGAAAGTGGGGCATGTGTACGGGTGGCCAGGGAGGAAGGACAGCTTTCATATTCAAATCCCCCAGTTTCCCAGAGAATCAAGGCCTCTGCAAGAGTCTAAGCCTTCATTTCATTTCAGCCCCAGACCCTCTCTCTCACTGTCCCACAAACCACTGGACTTGATGTAGTGTCCCTGGGTTCTCCAAGCAGGTCCCCCCACCCCACCGCAATCCTCCAGGACCTCTGCCGAGGGAATGCCATGCTACATCACCAGTGCATGCCATCCCTCAAGGGAAATCGTGCTGGGGCACTTTCAACCTGATGCAAAGATGGTCAAATGGGGCATCTCCACACACCCTCCTCACACAGTTCCTCCTTCCCATCTCTGGGACAACTGGCGGAGTTCTGGGCTGTGTCATGGCCCTGGGCAGGAGTTTATCCAGCCCTCCAGGAAGCCAGCTTCTAGCCACAGGCTTTCTTTCTGTGTCCAGCTCTTCCCTCCATTCCCCTGGTCCCAAGGGTATCTGTGGAAGGCTATCTTCCAGGCCAGACACCGAGAGGCCCCCTCTTGCTGTGTTTTGCTGAGTGGTTCCCACTATTGCAGCTGCAGCCACTCTTGGGTTTTTCCTTTTTTTTTAAAAAAAAAAGAGCCAGTCAGTCTCCAAATGCCAAACCCTGGCTTCCCCAGACTGCCACATGGCTGTGGGTCTTCCAGCCAGCTTACTCACTCATTTCAGAATGCAGACTCTTGGTTTCACCAAGTATATGGCCCCTGTGGAACTACGAGACCTTATCCAGCTGGCACATCATTGTAACCAGTATTCTGGGTCACTTTCTGGTTTTTATCTAGTGTTTTTCAAGGAGGTGTTTTTTTTTGTTTTTTTTTTTTTTCCCTGTCTCACCTAGTTGCCATCTCAATTTCTCCCCTGGAATCCTTTTCTTGAGTGTATCTTCATTTAGCTCATTTTTAGTGTATAGGAGCATTACTGACATGTGCATTAATCTTGTATCCCACTACTTTGCTAATTTTTTTTATTAGCTCAAGTAGCTGTGTCATTGATTTCTCAGGGTTTTCCAAATCCAAGACCATGTCATCTGCAAGTAATGACAGTTTAATTTCTTCCTTTCTGATTTGAATGCCTTTTACTTCTTTGTCTTGCCAAATTGCTCTGGCTAGAACTTCTAGCACAATGTTGAATAATGGTGGTGACAACAGGAATCCTTGTCTCATTCTTGATCTTAAAGGAAAGGCTTTCTATCTCTTACCATTGCAAACTATGCTGACTGTGGGTTTTTCATATATGCCTTTAATCATTTTAAGGAATTTTCCTTCAATTCCAACCTTTTGAAATGTTTTTATCAAAACAGGGATGCTGGATTTTGTTGAATGGTTTTTCAGCGTCTATTGAGATAATCATTTGAATTTTCCCTTTGATTTGTTAATATGTTCTATTACATTGATTGTTTTTCTTATGTTGAACCATCTTTGCATGCCTGGAATGTACCCCTCTGGTTACTATGTATGATTTTTTGTTGTGTCTTTGGATTTGATTTGCAAGTATTTTGATGAGAATTTTTACATCCCTATTCATGAGGCAAATTGGCCTGTAGTTTTCCTTTCTTGTAGCATCTTTACCTGGTTTTGATATTAGAATGATGTTAGGTTCATAAAATGAGTTAGGTAGTGTTCCATTTTCTTCAATTATTTGAAAGATTTTAAGTAAGATTAGTGTTACTTCTTTTTGGAAAGTTTTTGGAATTCCCCTATGAAGCCATCTGGAACTGGTCTTTTATTTGTGGGAAGCTTTTTGATGACTGACTGGATTTCTTTACTTGTGATAGGTTTATTGAGGTCTTCTTTATCTTCTCTGGTCAGTCTAGGTTGCTCATGTGTTTCCAGGAAATTGTCCATTTCCTCTAAGTTTTCTGGTATGTTGATGTACAGCTTTTCATAGTATTCTCTTCTGATTTTTTAAAATTTCTTTAGGATCTGAAGTAATGTCCCCTGTCTCACTCATTATTTTGATAATTTGGTTATTTTTTCTTTTTATTTTGTCAATCTAGCCAAGGACTTGTCAATCTGGTTGATCCTCTCAAAAAACCAAGTTTTGGTTTTATTTATACTCTCTACTTTTTTGTTGTTGTTGTTGTTCTCTGTATCATTTATTTCTGCTTTAATCCTTGTTGCTTCTTTTCTTCTACTTGGTTTAGGATTAGTTTTCTCTTCAATTTCTAGCTTCTTCTGATGTTCCATTAGTTCTTTGATTTTAGTTCTTTCTTCCTTTTTAATGTATGCATTTAGTGGTATAAATTTCTCCCTCAATACATCCTTTGCTGCATTCCATATGTTTTGACATGTGTTCTTGTTTTCATTCATCTTTAGATATTTAGCAATTTCTCTTGCAGTTTCTTCTTTAATCCACTGATTGTTCAGTAGTGTGCTGTTTAATCTCCAAATATTTGTGAATGTTCTAGATCTTTAATGGTTATTAACTTCTAGTTGTATTCCATTGTGATCAGAGAATGTGCTCTGAATAATTTCAATGTTTTTAAATTTATTCAAGCTTGTTTTACACCACAGCATATGATTTCTCCTGGAGAAAGTTCCATGAGCACTAGAGAAGGATGTGTATCCTGGTGCTTTGGGATGTAATGCTCTATATATGTCTGTTAAATCGAATTCGTTTATTACACTGTTTAGTTTCTCAATTTCCTTTTTGAGCTCCTGTCTGGTTGTTCTATCTATGAGAGGTAGTGATGTATTGAAGTCTCCCAAGACTTGTGGAAACATCTATTGCTTCCTTCAGTTTTGACAATCTCTGTTTCATGTACTTTGGGACACTTTGGTTGCATAAACACATATGATTATTTCTTTTTGTTAAATTGACCATTTTATTGGTATACAGTGACCTTCTTTGTCTCTTATAGCATCCTTGCATTTAAAGTCTATTTTACCTGAGATTATTATTGCTATCCCTGCTTTCTTTTGGCTGTAGCTTGTGTGGAATATTTTTTCCATCCTTTCACTTACAATTTCTTTGTGTTTCTGGGTCTAAGATTAGTGTCTTGTAAGCAACATATTGATGGTTTATATTTTTTAATCCATTCTGCCAATCTGTATCATTTAAAAGTGGAGTTTAATCCATTCACAAAGTTATTACTGTGAAAGCAGTTCTTGAATCAGCCATCATATCATTTGTTTTTCTATTTTTATTTTTTTATTTTTTAAGAAATTTTATTTTGAAATAAATTCAAACTTTCAGGAACATTTGCAAAAACAGAACAAACTCCATACATAGAACTCCAGCATATCCTGACACCCCTCCCCTGACACCCCAACCCACCACCTTTAACATCATGTCACACAGCCATTTCTTTCTTTCCCTCCCTCCCTCCCTCCCTATCATCCATCATCTATTGCTCTGTCCTCTGAACATATGAGAGCAAGCTGCACACATCTTTGAACAAACAATATAATTCAAATATACCTTTCCCATGGAAAAGAATATTCTTTTATGCAATCCCATTAAGCACAGCTAAGAAGTTCAAGAAATTTAACATTGATATAAAGCTTGCATTCTATATTTCATTTTTATCTTATGTCCCAATTGTATCCTTTTGAGCCTTTTCTCCTCTATTCTTAGATCTCATCCAGGATCATCTATGGCATTTAATTGTCATTATCTATTTAGACCCTTCTTTTTTCAATTGTGGAAACATATATACAGCATAAATATTCCCATTCAAACCCTTCCCAAGCATTCCATTTAGTGGGATTAATCACATTCACAATATTGCAATGCCATCACCTTCCCACCATCCATTACTAGAAATTTCCCTTCACCCCAAACAGAAACCCTACACTCATTTCTTATTAACTCCCCATTGCCCCTTCCCCCACTTCTAGTAACTCATACTCTACTTTTCATCTTCTATGATCATATTCTCTGATAATTTCTTTGTGTTTACTGTGGGGCTTAAATTTAACATCTTAAGTCTATAACAATCTTGTTTTCTTTGATACCAAATTTACTTCAAAAGGACACATAAACTATGTTCCTATACTCCTGTATTCCCCCACCTTTATGTAGTTCTTGTCAAAAATTACATATTTCACATTGAGTCCAAGACCACTGATTTATTATTACAGTTTATGTATTTTAGATCCTGTAGGAAGTAAATAGTGGAGTTACAAATCAAAAATACAGTAGTATTTGTATTTATATTTACCATGTGATATTTACTGGAAATATTTATTTCTTCATGTGGTTTCAGTCAATTGATTAGTGTCCCTTCCTTTCAGCCTGCTCAATTCCCTTTAGCATTTCTTATAGGACAGATCTACTGGTGATGATGTACCTCAGCTTTTGATTATCTGGGAATGTTTTCATCCCCCCCTCATTTTTAACCTCCAGGTGTTTGTAAATTTTCTAAGTCTCTGATGGTTATTGACTTATATTTGTATTCCATTGTGGCCAGAGAATGTGCTCTGAATAATTTCATTTCTCTTTAAATTTATTGAGGCTTGTTTTTACATCTCAGCATGTGGTCCATTCTGGAGAAAGTTCTGTGATCACTAGAGAAGAATGTGTGTCCTGGTGACCTGGTATGTAATGTTCTATATATGTCTGTTAAAATTCTCTATATCTTTGTCTCCTTTTTTTGTTTCTCTGTTGGTAAGCCTCCCCTTAGTATCTGAAGTAGGGCAGGTCTTTTATTAGCAAAATCTCTCAGCATTTGTCTGTGAAAAATTTAAACTCTCCCTCAAATCTGAAGGAGAGTTTTGCTGGATAAAGTATTTTTGGTTGGAAATATTTCTGTCTCAGAATTTTAAATATGTCACACCACTGCCTTCTTGCCTCCATGGTGGCCACTGAGTGGTCACTAGTTATTCTTTTGCTGTTTCCTTTGTATGTGGTGAATTGCTTTTCCCTTGCTGCTTTCAGAACTTGCTCCTTCTCTTCAGTATTTGACAGTCTGATCAGAATATGTCTTGGAGTGGGTTTATTTGGAATTATTCTATTTGGAGTTCACTAGGCATTTATGTTTTGTGTATTTATATTGTGTAGAAGGTTGGGGAAGTTTTCCCCAACAATTTCTTTGAATACTCTTTCAACACCTTTACCCTTCTCTTCCCCTTCTGGGACACCAATGAGTCTTAAATTTGGATGTTTTGTTTTATCTATCATATCCCTGAGATCCATTTTTTCCCCCTATTCTTTCTTTTGTTCTTTCATTTTCTGTTCTGTGGTCCTCGAGGATGCTGAGTTGTTCAACTTCCTCTAATCTTGTATTATGAGTATCCAGAATCTTTTTAATTTGGCCTACAGCTGCTTTTATTTTCATAAGATTTTCCATTTTTTAAATTTACTCTTGTAATTTCTTCTTTATGCTCTTCTAGGCTCTTCTTTATGTCCTTTATATCCTGTGCCATGCTCTTCTACATGCCCTTTATATCCTGTGCCATGCTCTTGTTGCCTGTCTGTAGTTCTTTGATTAATTGTGCCAATACTGTGTGTCTTCTGATCTTTTGATTTTGGTGTTTGGGTTTGGGTTCTCCATGTTGTCTGGTTTTACCATATGCTTTAAGATTTTCTGTTGTTTTTGGCCTCTTGACATTTGCTTTACTTGATCTCTAATTTGCCAGAACTGCAGCTTGGTGGCATACGCTTTCTCTAACTAACCAGCAGATAGCGTCTGTGAGTCACCTATTACTCTCAAGTCAGTTCTTGACTTTGTGGTGTGTGGGGGACTGATTCTTTGTGGGGTCCAATTGGTGCACCAAGTTTGGGTGTGTTTTTGGTGCTGTCCACCCTGAATGTGGGACATGTGTCTTGGTAGTTAGGGATGCAGGGCAGCTTTAATAATCAAACCTCCCAGGTGTTCCCAGAGATTTAAGGCTGTTGCAGGAGCATAAGCCTTCATTTCAGTCTTTCCACTGATTGTCTCTGCCACTGACTCACAAGACCTTGTTATTCATGTAGGGTCTCTGGGATTTCCGGGTAGTTCCCCCTTCCCAGCTGTGCTCTTCCAAACCTCTGTTGAGGGAAGGTTGTGCCACCTCACAAGTGCATGCCAGCCCTCAAGGGAAGCTCTGGGTTGCTGAGCCATGCAGAGGCACTCCCAGCCCACTTCAAAGGTGGTTGAATGGGATGAATTAACTTCCCCCTTTTTGCACAGCTCTGCCCTCCCAGCTCTGGGACAATCAGCTATGGGTGCTTTAAAGGCCACTGTCCATGGCTGATATTGTGGTTTGTGTGTGGTGCTGTGGGAAAGACTCCCCATCACACTGGGTTTCTTGGTGTGACTCTGGTCTGTGGGTCTGGCCCTGGGCAGGAGTGTCCCCCACCTGTTGGGGAGATGGCTGCAAGGAATGTGTTTTTTTTTTCTCCTTTTGTCTCCCCTTTTCTCCCCTGGTCTCAGGATAATCAGCAGCAGCTGTGGGATGGGGTATCCTCCACGCCAGACATAGAGGTGTTAGCCCAGCCTGCTCTCACTGTGCTTCACGGTGCGGCTCTCCCCGTCTTACCTGCAGCTGCTCCTAGGCCTTTTTTTTTTAAGAACTAGTCTATCTCCAAATGCCAGCCCACCATTTCCCCACACTGCATCACAGCTGCTGGACTTTCAGCTGGCTCACTCACTTGTTTCAGAATGCAGGCTCCTCTTTTCACCAAATGCACATTCCCTGTGGATTTAGCAGACCTTGTCTGGCTGGTGCTATGCTGGAAGTGGTGTTCTGGGTCACTTTCGGATTTTTATCTAGTATTTTTCATGGAGGTGTTTTTTTGCCCTGTCTCACCTAGCTGCCATCTAAGTTCTCCTCATTTGGTTTTTACATCACAACATATTTTTTCCTTTCTGTCTTTATTTCCTTTAAGGAACCCTTACTAAATCTCTTCAGTTCTGTGCCCTTCTCCAGACCTCTCTCCCCATTCTTTGTTTCTCAGCCCATAGATCTCCCTTTGGTATTTCCTGTAAAGCAGGTCTCTTGTTGGCAGATTCTCTCAGCATCTGTGTGACAAAATTTTAAGTTGTGCCTCAAATTTAAAGGAGAGCTTTGCTGGATAAAGAATTACTGGTTGGTAGTCTTTTTCTTTCAGAATTTAAAATGTGTCATACCTCTGCCTTCTCACCTCCATGGTGGCCACTGCATAGTCACTACTTTGTTTTATGTGGTTTCTCTTGTTTGTGGTGAATCACTTCTCTCTTGCTGCCCTCAGAGCTTTCTCCTTCTCTTCAGCATTTGATAATCAGATAAGAATATTTCTTGGAGTTGCCTTATTTAGATTTATTCTATTTGGAGTTCATTGGTCATCTATTATTTGTATATTTATGTCATTTAGAATGGTCAGGAATTTTTCCCCAACAATGTCTTTGAATTCTCTTTATAGCCCTTTTCTCTTCTTCCTCTGGAATGCCAATGATTCTTACATTTGTGTGCTTCATACTTTCCATAATTTCCCTGAGATCTACTTCAATTTTTTTTTTCATCATTTGTTCTTTTGTGATTTCACTTTTTGTCATGCTAACTTGAAGTTCACTAATTCTTTCCTCTACCTCTTCAAATCTGATCTTATGTGACTCAAGAATCTTTTTAATTTGATTAAGATCCATCCTTTTTTTAAAATTTACTCTTGAAAATTATTCTTTATGCTCTTCTAAGGTCTTTTTCATAACCTTTATATCCTGAGCCACTCTCGGTACCAAAATCTGTCCTAGTTTGCTAATGCTGGAGAATGCAAAACACCAGAGATGGATAGGCTTTTATAAAACAGGGGTTTATTTCACTACACAGTTACAGTCTTAAGGCCATAAAGTGTCCAAGGTAACACATCGCCAGTTGGGTACCTTCACTGGAGGATGGCAAATGGCGTCCAGAAAACCTCTGTTAACTGGGAAGGCACGTGGCTGGCATCTGCTCCAAAGCTGTGGTTTCAAAATGGCTTTCTCCCAGGACATTTCTCTCTAGCAAGCTTGCTCTTCTTCAAAATGTCACTCACAGCTGCACTCCGTTCCATCTCTTTGAGTCAGCAAAGAGATGACTTCTGAAAAGACCTGAATTCTTTTCAGTTTATGGATATTTCTTTTGTATTCCAGAATATTTTCTGTTATGGGTTGAGTTGTGTCCCACAAATGATATATGAAAACCCTAACACCTGTGAATGTGACCTTATTTGGAAATAGGGTCTTTGAAGATGTAAAGAAGTTAAGATCATACTGAATTAGGATGGTCCCTAATCAAATATGATTGTTGCCCTTATAAAAAGAGAAGGAGAGACAGAAACAGATGCAAAAGATCCAAGTGAATATAGAGGTAGAAACTGAAGTTACTGACACAAGCCAAGGAATACGTGAGGCTATAAGAAGGTGAATGAGGCAAGGAAGAATCTTTCCCTAGAGGGTTCAGAGGGAGCATGGCCCTGCCACTGTCTTGATTTCAACTTCTAGCCCCCAGAAGTGTGAGACAAACATTTTTAAGCCACCTGGTTCATGCTTCTTTGTAATGGCAGCCATTGGAAACTAACACAAATATTGGTACTGGAAAATGGGACACTGCTGTAACAAATATCTAAAAATTGTGGCAATGAGTAGAGACTGGTAGAGTTCTAAGGCACAATACTATCTTGAAGAGGCTGCATAAATAAGGATGTTAAATGTGCTTTTCGTGAAGCCTTTAAAAGAAATGATTAGCATGTTTTTGTCCACTAGAGGAAATGCAATCTTGTTGTAAAGTGGCAGAGATTAGGACTTGTAAGTGGTGAATACTTGGATATTTAGCTGAGAAGATTTCCAAGCAAAGTGTGGAAAGTAAAGTTCCCTGTTGCTTACAGTAAAATGTGAGAGAAAAGGAATAAACTGAGGAATGAACTGTTAATCACAAAGGAATAAGCACCTGATGATTTGGAAAATTTTCAGCCTATCTAGCATTTTTGGTCTAATAGCAGGACCAATGATGTACCTGGACTGTCATTTGCTAGAGAAATTTGGTGTTTGTGACTTACAGATCAAATTAACCATCTCAACAGAAGTCAGGAGTAAATATGAAGTTCTTCATGAAGGATCTGTTGAGAACTCTGTGTCTAATGATGTGGATCACCTCAAAATCCACAGAAGGCCAGTCAAAGGTTTTTGAGAATTTTATACCTGCAGAAATACTGCAAACCTGAATTAAAAGTTGACAATGAGTGGTAAAATGAAGGAGAATGACTCTGGGAGCAGAGCCAGGAAGGCAAACACAAGAGAAGGTGGAGCTGCTAGACCAGAAATGGTCTGAGAAGACCACCTCATGCCATGAGGGAGGGGCTGTTGCCCTGGCATGTCCAGAAGACAAAGAACTGAGACCTAGAGGATTGCTCTTGGGCCATGAAATCTAATGGAATTTACCCTGCTGGGTTTTGGACATGCTTGGGACCTGTGACTGTTTTATTCGTTACAATTACTCTCTTTTGGAATGTGAAAGTCTATCCAATACCTATTCTACAATTGTATTTTGGAAGAAGATAAATTGTTTTCTAGGTTTCATAGACCCACAGATGTAGAGAAATTTTGTTCCAGGGTGAAGCATACCCATAGTCTTACCATTACCTGATTTTCATGACTTAGAAGATGAAATTTGGGACATTTAAGTTGGTTATATTTAGATGAGATTTGGGATTTAAAGTTGATACTTTAACTATATGAGACCTTTAGACTCCTTGATAAGGGCTGAATATCTTTTGCATTTGGGAAGAATGTGAATCTTTGAGGATCAGAGGGCAAACTCTGGTAGGCTGAATAGCCCATCAAAGATCTCTATCCTTTAAAACCTGGAATCTCTGAATGTGTTATGTTACATGGTAAAAATGAGTTTGCTGATGCTCTTTAAGATTATAAACCTTAAAATAGGGAAATGATCCTTGATTACATGGGCAAGTTCAATCTAATCTCATAAGCCTTTGAAAGCAGAGATATTTCTCTGACTGAAATCCAAATGGGAAGTCAGAGGGACTCCAATTTTGAGAGAAACTTGACCCAAAATTTCTGCAGGGGGGTGGATGAATAGTGTGCAAATGAATGTGTGTGGCCTCTGGGAGCAAAGACTGGCCTGAAGATGTCAGCTTGCAAGGAAACAGGGTCATAAGTCCTACAATCACAAGGAATTGTTTCTGCCAATAGCATGATTAAACTTGGAATCTCCTTCTTCCCCAAAGACTTCAGAATGGAACACAGCCCTACTGATATGTGATTACAGCCTTGTGAAATCTTGAACTGGGGGTCCATTTGTACCTACCAAGACTTCTAAAATTTGAAACAGTAAGAGTGTAAACTAGTTTTGCTTTAAGTTGCTGATTCTTGATATTTTGTTATGGAAGCAACAGAAAACTAGTGTCTGTGGACCACTTGGTATCCCTGAGATTCTTTCAAAGGGTCTGGCAAGGTCAAAGCTATTTTTGTAATAATACTAAGACATTATTTGTCTGTCACTGTGTTGACATTTGATTTGATAGTGCAAAAGCAATGCTGAGAATAAAGCCTGGCACTTTAGGCAGTGGCACAAATTGTACATTTACTCTTAGGAAAAACAAACAACAAAAATGTTATACTTAGGAATTTCCTTGATGGAACAGCAAAAGTTATCAATTTTATTAGATCCTGACCATTGAGTAATGTATTTTTAATATTCTGTGTAACAGAATTGGAAGTTCAATTAAAGAGCCTTTGTTTAATATCTAAGTGAGACAATTACTTTGTGTAAAGCACTTTTGCAATTACTATTTTGGAGTTGTGAGCTGAACTAGCCACTTGTTTTTCAGGGAACACCGTTTTTACTTGAAAGACAACTACCAAACTATCATTAGTCAGACATGGGTATTTGACAGCTATTTTCTTGAAAATGAGCTATCTATAACTTTTGTTTTGTTATTTCCATGGTTATATTAGGGCTTATATTATAAATCATAACTTGGAAATCTACTTTCAAATTATATTATACTACCTTTACTACAGTATAAGAACCTCAATATCATATATTTCTGTTTCACCCCTCATCCCTTATGCTATTGTGTTCATACATTTTATTTATGCATATGTTATAAACCCAATAATACATTGTGATTATAAATATTTAATTTCCTGTTAAAAAGATTTAAGTAAAACAAAAAACATATATTGACTCCTGTAGTTACAATTTCTGAAGCTCTTTGTTCAATCTGTTGTCATTTTCTTACTGGAAGATTTCCTTTACTCTTTCTTGTAGTGTGGGTCTAACTGTGATGAACTTCTTTACTGTTTTTACTCTGTACATCTGAAAAAATCTTTATTTCACCTTCATTGCTGAAATATATTTCTACTAGGTATAAAATTTGGAGTGTTAGGTTTTTTTCTTTCAGTACTTTAAAAATGTTGCTTTATTGTTCTCACATTTTTTCTGACAAAAAATTGTTTTATTCATGCTTTTTGTGCTTTAGGTTTTCAGTGATCTTCTTGGATCTGTAGCTTTACTGTTTGCATAAACTTTGAAAATTATCCTACTATGAATATGTTAAATACATTTTAATATATTTCTATATGTTAATCTGCCATTAATCCAATCTAGTGTATTTTTCTTCTCAGACTTTGTAGTCTTATCTAAATTTAAATTATATTGCTTAAATCTTCCACATTTCAGCTTAACTTTTATAACCTGTTGTAAACATTTATAATAATTGTTTTATTGTCCCTATCTGCTAATATTACAATATATATATATTTCTTCATTGGTTTGGGTTTGTCATGTTTTCCTCCTTCTTTGAGTGTCTAGCAATATTTGATTTTATTCCAAACATTGAGAATTTTATAGGTTTTTGTGCTATATATTCTTGGCCTTTCTTCTGGGATGTAATTATAGTATTTAAAAATGGTTTGATACTTTTTGGTTTTGATTTTTATGATTTACTAGGCATTTCCAGATCAGTTGAACAACTTAGGGCTAATTTTTCCTCTCCACTGATGCATGAGCTTTCTGAATACCCACTGGCTCACAAAATATGAGTTTTTCCAGTCTGGCTGTTTTGAATAGGCATTATTCCTGGTTGCATGTAATCACCAAGTACTGTCCTCTAATAATTTATTTCCAGACCTTGAGTAGTTTCCTTATGTGAATGCACTGAATACTGAACTTATGAGTATTGAAGGGAGACTCTGTAGATCTCCAATGATCTCTCTCTCTTGCATTTCTCTGTTATCCATACTCTGCCCTGAAAACAACAATACCATTGATTCTTTCCTGACACTCATCACGTGAACTGAGGTTATCTGCTGGGTTCCTCCTGCACTGGATCTTGGAAACTCTCAAAGTAGTAAAATGTTGCAATAATAGGTATCATCTCATTTGTTTCCTTTCTCTTGCATTAACTGTACTTCTTACCCTGATATTTAATGTCTTGGAAATGATTATTTCACATATATTACTTAACTTTTGTTGTTGTCTGTTTTATAGTTGTTTACAAAAGGAGAAAACCCCATGTATCCCAAAGTAGAAATATCCCATTAATGATTTTATTTGTCTTCATTTTTCCAAATTATTCTGAGGATTGTATGGAAATTTCCAACTATAATGGTGAAATTTTTTTTCTCATTGATTAATATTTGTTTGATGTATTTTGATGTAATGTCTTAGGTGCATGGATGCTTACAAATGTTATATTTTCAAAATTAGTTCAGTCTTGTATGAATACATTGATTTTCACTCTCTGGCAATTCTGTTTGTTTTAAAATATATTTTGTCTGATCTTAATATAGCTAGTTAATATTTCTTTTGTTTAGTTTTTGTTTTCTAATCTGGTCTAAAAATATGGGTCCTTTCATTTACATTCTTTATGGTTACCTATATTTTGGAATTATTTTTTAAATTGAATATATGCTATTTTTGTTTTTTTCTGGTTTTAATTCTTTAATTTTGTCACATTTTAAAAAAAATTTACACTCTGTATCTAGTCATTTATAGTTGGTCTATATTAAATTGCCAAATGTTTAAGTAAAAGTCAAACATCAATATCATAAAGTCAAATATTTAAATATATATATTTAATCTAAAGCATATATGTAATGAAAAATGAATAACTTTTCTATGCTCAGTTCATCCAAGAATCTTAGAACACTGTGACCCTGATCACCTTAAATTATCTTTATGCTATTGTCCAATAGGTGAGTTATAGTCAATAATCGCTACAATTTAGATATTATAATTGTTTTGCATTATAAATGCTTCAAATTGAAACATAATCACAAAAATCTTTCCTCACTTTTTTTTTCTTGCAACTCAAGCCTTCCATTTGGGACCATTTCCCTTCTGTATGAAGTGCATCCTTTTTGAGGGCCAGTTGGTGGCAAATAACCTTTTTTTTTTTCTTTTTCTCTGAAAGTATCATTATTTTGTCTCATTCTGGAAAAACAGTTTAAGAAATTTAGAATTCTGAGGGCTTGGACATTTTCTCTCTCATCAACCTGAAGATATTTTGTCCTGCACTTAGACAAATTGCCTTTTCTTGTAAGTGAACTGTTCTTTCTGTATGACTGTATTTTTTATCTACTTTTTCATTTGACATTCCACAAAAATTATCTCTGATATGTTTATGTATGGGTTTCTTTGTTTTTGTCCTATTCAGAAATTATTGTTTTCCCTCAAGAATTCTGGAAAATTCTCTGCATAATAGATTTAATATTGCCTTTTGACCATTCTCATTATTACATCTTTCTGAAACTCTGAATATATGTGCATTAGATTTTCTCAGACTTCTGTTGTTTATTTTAAATTCTGTTATTTTCTGTATCATTGCCACTCTGGACTTCTTTCTGGATTGCTTCTTCAAACTTATGTTCTAATTCTATAACTTTCTTCATGTGTGTCTAATTGGCTGAAATTTTAATTAGAAATGTTGTGGGTTCACAGAAAAAGCATGTATAAAATACAGGATTCACATATACCACTCTACAGTTAACACCTTCCATTGGTATGGTACATTTGTTACAATTGATCAAATCATATTTTTACAACAGTACTATTAACTATAGTTCATGGTTTAATTTAGTGTTCACTGTTTCTGTAATGCAGTTTCAAGGACTTTTTTAAAATTGTTTTCATGTACCATGCCTGACATTTCCTCATTAAGCCACATTGAAATGTATTTCAATGCTTATTATTACATTCACAATGTTGTGCCATCATCACCACCATCCATTGCTAAGATATTTTCAAAATTCCAGATATGAATTCTGTACATTATAAGCCTTGATTCCCCATTCCCTAACTGCACCATGTCTGCTGGTGACCTATATTCCAGATTCTGGCCCTATGAGTTTGCATATTCTCTTTCATATCTGTAAGATCATATAATATTTGTCCTTTAGTGACTGGCTTATTTCTTAAACATGATGTCTTCAAGGTTCATCAATGTTGTTGCATGTATCTAAACTTCATTCTTTTATACAGCTGAGTGATATTCCATTTTATGTATTTAATGCATTGTGTTTACCCATTCATCAATTGTTGGATACTTGGTTGCTTCCATCTTTTGCTAATTGTGAATAATGTCACTATGAATATCAGAGCACAAATATCACTTCAAGTCTCTGCTTTCAATTTTTTGAGTATATTTGTAGAGTTTTGGTTGTCAGGTCATTTGGTAACATTACACTTAATTTTCTGATGAACTACCAAAAATGTGTCCCACAGCAGCTACAGCATGTTATGTTGCTGGTGGAAATGAAGGAGTGTTCCTATTTCTCTGCATCCTCTACAATGCTTGTAATTTGCTATTTTTTAAATAGTAGCCATTCTTATTAGGTGAGAAATGGTATCTCTTTGTGGTTTTGATTTGCATTTCCTTGATGGCTAATGATGTGCAGTATCTTTACATATACTTTTTGACCATTTATATCTCTTCTTTGGAGAAATGCCTATTCAAGTCTTTTGGGTTGTTTGCCTTTTTGTTGATAAGTTGAAGGATTTCTTTATATATTCTGGGTATTAAACCTTTATTGTCTATGTGATGTGCAAATATTTTCTCCTATTATGCAGGTTGCCATTTTACTTTCATGATAAATTCCTTTTAGGTGTGGAAGTTTTTAATTTTGATTAGGTCCCATTTATCTATTTTTGTTGCTTGTATTTTTATTGCAATTTTATTGAGATATGTTCACACACTATATAATCTATCCAAACTATACAAAAAATAACTCACAGTTTCATCTTATAGTTGTGCATTCATCATCACAATTTTAGAACATTTTCATAACTCCAGAGAATAACAAAAAAATTAAAAATAAAAAGGAACACACAAAATATCCCATATACTTTATCTCTCCTATTATTTATATATTTTTGTGGTTATTTTATTATTCATCTGCCCACATGCTACATCCAGGGAGTGCCAGCCACAAGGTTTACACTCTCACACAGTTACATAATAGAAGGCATATAGCTATATGAACATCATCAAAAATCAAGGCTACTTCATTACAGTTCAACAGTTTCAGGTATTTCCTTCTAATTATTCTAATACACAAGAAAATTGAAAGAATATCTGTATAATACATAAGAATAACCTCTAGAATGACCTCTTGACTCTATTTGAAATCTATTAGACCAAAATTTTATTTTGTTTCATTACTTCTCCACCTCTTGTTCAGGAAGGCCTTCTCAGAGACGGGGCAAGATAGCAGAGTGGTGAGGTGTAGGTTTTAGTTACTCCTCCAGGGAAGTATGTAGAAAGCCAAGAACTGCATGGACTGGACACCACAGAGAAAACTGACTTTGGCATACTTTATACAACACTGATGAATGTGTGGAACAGCTGAGATAAGTGAAATCTGTAAGTTCTCCTGGCCAGGGGGCACATGCTCCTCCCTGTCAGGCTCAGTCCTGTGGGAGGAAGGGCTGTCTGTGCTGAGAATGAGGAGGGAGAACTGCAGATACAGCTGTGATTGAAAACTCAGGCTGCTGATCAAAACTCCAAACATAGATAGACTGAGGCCAGACACCAGGGAATCCAGGAGCAGTCAACCCAGTGGGGAGGAGATATGGTAAGCAAAAACAGCAAAACAATAAATAAATAAATAAATAAATAAAAATAAAAACAGAAATTTTTTGGAGTTCTGGTGAATGTAAAACAGAGAAGGGCAGGGCTCAGGCGGAGTCAAGCTCATATGCAAATCCAGAGGGTGAGATTGATGGTCTGAAGAGCCGAAGAGATGAAGAGCTGGTTTATCTACTTTCTTGATTGTTCCTTAATAGCCCTAATCTCCTTGTCCCTTAGCACATCAACAGCCCATTAGATCTGCAAGGAGGGACATTATTTTTTTATATTATTTTTCATTTTTTATCTATTTCTCTTTTTCTAAAACAATAACTCTAAGAAGTCCATTACAGAAAGCTTCAAAGATTTGCAATTTGGGCCCAGGCAACAGCAGAGCTAAAATAGCTCTGAGAGATAAGGCAATAAGTATAGTGGCTGAGAAAATTTGCTAAACACCATAACTCCCAAAGAAAGGGGGGCATCCCCTTACAGTCATCTTCCCAGAATTCTGAGAATGCTCCTGCCTGGCAGCAGCACCACAGCCCAGAGCTGCCCCAAACAACCCAGGATGATGAGAAGTGTTTCCAAAAACATGTGCACACACTGACAACATAGGCTGTGGGCAATAGCCTTTGCTCACCTGCAGCTAATTGTCCCAGAGCCTGGAAGGCAGAGCTATGTGAAAAGGGGGAAATTAACATGGACCATTCAGCCATCCTTTCAGCCAGCTGGGAACACCCCTACTCAACCCAGTGGCCTAAAACTTCCCTTGGAGGAATGTGCTCACATGTGATGTAGCACAGTCTTCCCTCAGCAGGGGACATAGGAGGGCATGTCTTGGAAGAGAGACTCACCCACAAGTCCCAGGGACCATACACCAATACAAAGGACTTTTAGGTAAGTGGCAGAGAGAAACTGTGATGAGACTGAACTGAAGGATTAGACTATTGCAACAGCTTTAAATCTCCAGGAAAACCTGAGAGATTTGATTATTAAAGCCACCCTGCCTCCCCACCTGCTCAGACAAAGGTCCCACATTCAGGATGGGAAGGATCAACAACACATGCAAACTTGGTGCAACAATTGGACCCCACAAGACTCACTCCCCCACTAACCACAAAGACAAAGTTGGGGAGAACTGCCTTGAGGGGAATAGCTGGCTCACAGATGCCACCTGCTGGTTAGTTAAAGAAAGTGTACTCCATGAAGCTGTAGATATTACAAATTTGAGATAAGTGTTTGAATCATCCAACATATCTTAAGAGAAGCCTATCAAGTTAAGCAAATCCCAAGAGGAACAAAACAATGCAAAATTTTAAAGCATATGAAAAAAACCAGATGATATGGATAACCCAAAACCTAACATCCAAATCAAAAGATCAGAGGCAACACAGTAATTGGAGCAATTAATCAAAGAAGTAAAGACAAACAATGAGAGAATGGCATAGGATATAAAAGACATGAAGACCCTAGAAGAACATAAAGAAGAAATTGCAAGAGTCAATAAAATATAGATGATCTTATGGAAATAAAAGAAACTGTTGACAAATTAAAAAGATTCTGGATACCAATAGCAAAAGACTAGAGGAAGCTGAACAGCAAATCGGTGACCTCAAGGATGACAGAATGGAAAATGAAAGAACAGAAGAAAGAATGGGGGAAAATTAAAAAATCAAAATGGACCTCAGGGATATGATAGATAATATAAAATATCCAAATATAAGACTCATTTGTGTTCCAGAAGGGGAAGAGAAAGGTAAAGGTCTAGGAAGAGTATTCAAAGAAATTGTTGGGGAAAACTTCTTGAATCTTCTAAACCCCATATACACACAAATCATAAATGCCCAGTGAACTCCAAAGAGAATAAATCCAAATAAAACCCACTCCAAGACACATTCTGATCAGACTGTCAAATACTGAAGAGAAGGAGCAAGTTCTGAAAGCAACAAGGGAAAAGCAATTCACCACTTAAAAAGGAAACAGCATAAAACTAAGTAGTGACTACTCAGCAACCACCATGGAGGCAAGAAGGCAGTGGCATGACATATTTAAAATTCTGAGGGAAAAATTTTCAATGAAGAATTCTTTATCCAGCAAAGCTCTCCTTCAAATTTGAGGCAGAGCTTAAATTTTTTTACAGAAAAACAAGTGTTGAGAGAACTTCCTAAAAAGAGACTGACCCTACATGAGATACTAAAGGGGGCTCTACCAAGAGAGAAAAAAAAGGAATTTGAGATATGGAGAAAGGTTCAGTACTAAAGAGATTCAGTATGGGTACATTAAAGGACATTAAGAGAGAGAGGGAAAAAATATATATGACAAACATAAACTAAAGGATAAGATGGCTGATTCAAGAAATGCCTTCACAGTAATAATGTTGAATGTAAATGGATGAAACTTCCCAATTAAAACATGTAGATTGGAAGAATGGATCAAAAAAAAAGAACCATCAACATGTATACAAGAGACTCATGTTAGGTACAAAAACACAAAGAAATTGAAAGTGAAAGGAGGGAAGATATATCATGCAAGCTACAGCAAAAAGAAAGCAGGAGCAACCATATTGATCTCAGATAAAATAGACTTTAAATGCAGGGATGTTATGAGAGACAAAGAAGGCCACTACATACTAATAAAGGGGCAATTCAACAAGAAGAAATAATAATCATAATTGTTTATGCACCCAATCAAGGTGCCACAAAATACATGAACCAAACACTGGCATAATTAAAGGAAGCAATGGATATTTCCACAATAATTGTGGGAGACTTCAACACACCACTCTTTCCTATGATAGATAAACCAGACAGGAGACCAATAAGGAAATTGAAAACCTAAACAATCTGATGAATTGGATTTAACACACATATATAGAACCTTACATCCCAAATCACCAGGATACACATTCTTCTCTAGTGCTCATGGAACTTTCTCCGGAATAGATTATATGCTGGGACATAGAACAAGCTTCAATAAATTTAAAAAAATAGAAATTATTCAAAGCACATCCTCTGACCACAGTGGAACACAATTAGAAGTCAATAACCATCAGAGACTCAGAAAATTCAAAAATTTCTTGTGGTTAAACAACACACTCCTAAATAATCAGTGGGTTACAGAAGAAATAGCAAGAGAAATTGCTAAATTTAAAGCAATGAATCAAAATAAGAACACAACATATCTAAACTTATGGAATGCAGCAAAAGTGGTACTGTGGGGAAAATTTATAGCACTAAACACATACATCAAAAAGGAAGAAAGACCTAAAATCAAAGAACTAATGGATCAACTGAAGAAGCTATAAAATGAACAGCAAACTAATCCTAAACCAAGTATAAGAAAAGAAATAACAAGTATTAAAGCAGAAATAAATGATGTAGAGAACAAAAAAAAAAACAATAAAATAAACAACAGCAAAATTGGGTTCTGTGAGAAGATCAACAAGATTGAGAAGCCCCTAGCTAGACTGGCAAAATAAAAAAGAGAGAAGATCCATATAAGCAAAATATTGAATGAGAAAGGTGACATTACTGTGGATCATGAAGAAATTAAAAAATTATTAGAGGATACTAAGATCAATTTTATGCCAACAAATGGGAAAATGTAGAGGAAATGGACAATTTCCTGGAAACATATGAACAATTTAGACTGACCAGAGAAGAATTAGAAGACCTAAACCAACCAATTGCAAGTAAACAGATCCCAACAGTCATCAAAAAGCTTCCCACAAATAAAAGCCCAGGGTCAGATGGCTTCACAGGGGAATTCTACCAAACTTTCCAAAAAGAATTGACACCAATCTTACTTAAACTCTTTCAAAACATCAAAGAAAATGGAACACTACCTAACTCATTTTATGAAGCTAACATCAATCTAATACCAAAACCAGGCAAACATGCTACAAGAAAGGAAAACTACAGGTCAATCTCCCTAATGAATATAGATGCAAAAATTCTCAACAAAATACCTGCAAATCGAATCCAAACACACATTAAAAAAATCATACACCAAGAACAACTGGGGCTCATTCCAGGCATGCAAGGATGGATCAACATAAGAAAATCAATCAATGTATTACAGCACATTAACAAATCAAAAGAGAAAAATCAAACGATCATCTCAATAGGTGCTGAAAAAGCATTCAACAAAATCCAACATCCCTTTTTGGTAAAAACAATTCAAAAGGGAGGAACTGAAGGAAACTTCCTCAAAATGATAAATGGCATATATGAAAAATCCACAGCCAACATAATACTCAATGATGAGAGACAGAAAGCCTTCCCTCTATGATCAGGAATGAGACAAGGATGCCCACTGTCACCACATGTATTCAACATTGTGCTAGAAGGGCTAGCCAGGGCAATCTGGCAAGACAAAGAAATAAAAGGCATCTAAATTGGAAAGGAAGAAATAAAACTGTCATTATTTGCAGATGATATGTTTGTGTTTCTGGAAAACCCTGAGAAATTGATGGTACATCTACTAGAGATAATAAATTTAGCAAAATAGAGGGATACAAGATTAATGCACATAAGTCACTAATGTTTCTACATGCTGAAAATGAACAAACTGAAGAGACACTCAAGAAAAAGATATCATTTTCAATAGCAACTAAAAAAATTCAAGTACCTAAGAATAAACTTAACCAAAGATGTAAAAGACCTATACAAGGAAAACTACATAACTCTACTGAAAGAAATAGAAGGGGAACTTAAAATATGGAAAAATATTTCATGTTTATGGATAGGAAGGCTAAATGTCATTAAGATGTCAATTCTACCTAAGCTCATCTACAGATTCAATGAAATCCCAATCAAAATTCCAACAAACTACTTTGCAGACTTGGAAAAGCTAGTTATCAAATTTATTTGGAAACAGAAGATGCCTTGAATTTCTAAAAACATTCTATAAAAGAAAAAACAAAGTGGAAAGACATACATCCCCAGACTTTGAAGCTTATTATAAAGCCACAGTAGTCAAAACAGCATGGTACTGACACAAAGATAGACATATTGATCAATGGAATTGAATTGAGAGTTCAGAGAAAGAGCCCCAGATCTATGGCCAACTGATCTTTGATAAGGACCCGAAAGCCACTGAACTGGGACATAACAGTCTTTTCAACAAATGGGGCTGCGAGAGTTGGATATCCATATCCAAAAGAATGAAAGAGGACCCCTACCTCACACCCTACACAAAAATTAACTCAAAGTGGATCAAAGATCTCAAAATAAAAGGCAGTACCATAAAAATCCTAGAAAATAATATAAGGAAACATCCTCAAGACCTTGTATTAGGTGGCCACTTCCTAGACCTTACACCCAAAGCACAAGAAACAAAAGAATAAATAGATAAATGGGGACTCCTCAAGCTTAGAAGTTTCTGTACCTCAAAGGAATTTGTCAAAAAGGTAAATAGGCAGGCGACTCAATGGGAAATTTTTTTGGAAACCACGTATCTGACAAAAGACTCTTATCTTGCGTATATAAAGAAATCTTACAACTCAATGACATTGGTACAGAGAGCCCAATTATAAAATGGGCAAAAGATATCAAAAGACATTTCTCTGAAGATGAAATACAAATGGCCAAGAAACACAAGAAAAAATGTTCAGCTTCACTAGCTATTAAAGAGATGCAAATTAAGACCACAATGAAATACCATCTCACACCAATTTGAATGGCTGCCACAAAAGAAACAGGAAACTGCAAATGCTGGAGAAGATGTGGAGAAATTGGAACTCTTATTCATTGGTGGTACTGTACAATGATTCAGCCACTCTGGGAGTCAATCTGGCAGTGCCTTAGGAAACTAGATATCAAGTTACCCTTCGATCCAGTGATTGCTCTTCTCGGTATATACTCGGAAGATCTGAAAGCAGTGACATGAAGAGATATTTGCATGCCAATGTTCATAGCAGCATTATTCACAATTGCCAAGAGATGAAAACAACCCAAATGTCCTTCAACAGATGAGTGGATAAAGAAAATGTGGTATATACACACGATGGAATACTACATGGCAGTAAGATGGAACCATGTCGTGAAACACATGACACCATGGATGAACCTTGAAGACATAATGCTGATTGAAATCAGCGAGGCACAAAAAGAGAAATATTATATGCTACCACTAATGTGAACTTTGAAAAATGTAAAATGAATGGTTTGTAATGTAAAATGTAGGGGAACTAGTGATAGAGAGCAATTATTGGAGAGAGAATGATAACCCAATAAAAACAGGTAAACTATCATGGGTAAATTTAGCATTCTGGGAATGCCCAGAAATGACTATGGTTTGTTAATTTCTGATGGGTATAGTAGGAACAAGTTCACAGAAGTCTTGCTACAATAGGTTATTTTCTTGGGGTAGAGTAGGAACATGTTGGAAGTAAAGTAGTTATTTTAGTTTAGTTGTGTTATTCTTACTCCCTTGTTATGTTATGTTTGTTTGAAATGTTTAAAAAAATTTAAATATAGTTAATTAAAAAAAAAGAGTAAAATAAGAAGAAAAACAGTGAAGAAATATGCAGAGTACCCTTGAGGTGCTGGTGGAGAATTCAGGGGTGTTGGGCTTCCCCACCTCGATGGTTGCTGATGTGCTTGCAGACATAAGGGACTGGTGGTTTGGTGGGCTGAGACCTCTACCAATGGCCTTGCCCTTAGCAAGATGTTGCTGCAAAGGAGAGGCTAGGCCTGCCTATAATTTTGCCTAAAGAGACTCCACCTGAATTCCTCTTTGTTGCTCAGATGTGGCCCTCTTTCTCTAGCTAAGCCAACTTGGCAGGTGAAATCACTGCCCTCACCCCCTATGTGGGATCTGACATTCAGGGGAGTGAATCTCCCTGGCTATATGGAATATGACTCCCAGGGAGGAATCTAGACCTGGCATCATGGGATGGAGAACATCTTCTTGAACTAAATGAGGATGTGAAAGGAAATGAAATAAGTTTCAGTGGCTGAGAGATTCCAAAAGGAGCTGAGAGTTCACTTTGGCGGGCACTCTTATGTACAATATAGACAACCCTTTTTAGGTTCTAATGAATTGGAATAGCTAGCAGTAAATACCTGAAACTATCAAACTACAACCTAGAACCCATGAATCTTGAAGACAATTGTGTAAAAATGTAGCTTATGAGGGCTGACAATGTGATTGGGAAAGACATATGGACCACACTACCCCTTGTCCAGTGTATGGATGAATGAGTAGAAAAATGGGGGCAAAAAAAGGCACCCAGTGTTCTTTTTTTACTTTAATTTTTCTTTTTCACTTTAATTTTTACTCTTATTTTTGTGTGTGTGGTAATGAAAATGTTCAAAAAGTAATTTTGGTGATGAATGCACAACTATATAATGGTACTGTGAACAATTGAACGTATGCTTTGTATGACTGCATGGTATGTGAATATTTCTCAATAAAAATGAATTTAAAAAAAGAAGACATTCTCAATCTCATGATGCCAAATCCAGTCTCATTCCTAGGAGTCATGTCCCACATTGCTAAAGAGATTTATACCCCTAGGATTCATGTTTCATATAGCAGGGAGGATAGTGAGTTAATTTTGCATATTTGACTTAGAGATACAGGCCACATCTGTAGTTGCTTTTGGGACATAAAATATGAGAAACCATTGACTACCACAGGTTCCGGAAGATGACATTTTCTTCAAGGATTTTGATAGTTCTGGCTCAGTTATTTATGTTTTTGAACCATTTTGCACTGATTTTTATAGGATGTGAGGTACGGGTCCTCCATAATTTTGCAAATGGAGATCGAGCTTTCCCAGTGCAGTTTGTTGAAAAGACTGTTCTTCCCCAGTTGAATGATCTTTGCCCACTTGTCAAATTCAGCTGGTCATAAATATGAGGGTTGATTTATGCACTCTCAATTCAATTCCATTGTTCTATATATCTGTGCTTGTGCCAGTTCAATGCCTATGTGATTACTGTGGCTTTGTAATAAGATCAGGAATTGTGAGTTCTCCAATTTCATTATTCCTTTTCAAGATAGATTGAGCTATTTGGGGCTTCCCTTCCATACAAATTTCCTATGAAGAAGATTGTTGGAATATTGATTGGGATTGCATTGAATCTGCAAATTGTTTTAGATAGACATGACGTTTTAAAAATATGTAGTATTCCAATCCATGAACACAGACTATCCTTCCATTTATTTGGTTTTCTTTGAGTACTTTTAGCAATGATTTGTAATTTTTTTTTGAGGAAGTCCTTTACATTTTGGATACATTTATTCTTAGGTATTTGATTCTTTTAGTGACTATTTTAAATGCAATTATTTTTGCTTGAGTTCTTCTGCCATCTGTTCATTGTGTGTATATAGAAACACTACCAAATTTTGGGTGCTGATCATGTACCCTGCCATTTTGCTGTACTCATTTATTAGCTCCAGGAGTTTTGTTGCAGATTTTTCAGGATTTTCTGTATATAGGATCATGTAATCTGCAAATAGGAGAAGTTTTACTTTTTCTCTTCCAATTTGGATGTTTTTATCCCTTTCCTTGCCTAATTGCTATGGCAATAATTTCTAGTAAAAGTTTGGATAACACTGGTGGCATTGGGCATCCTTGTCTTGTTCCTGATCTCAGAGGGAAAGCTTTCAGTCTTTCTCCAATATGTAGAATGTTAGCTGTGGGTTTTTCATATATGCCTTTTATCATATTGAGGAAGTTTTCTCCTATTCTTCGTGTTCTAGATGTTTTGATCAAGAAGGTGTGATTCATTTTGTCAAGTGACTTTTCTGCATCAGTTGAGATAATCGTGTTTTTTTCCTTCATTCTTTTAATATGGTGCAATTCATTAATTGATTTTCTCATGTTGAATCATCCTGACATACCAGAGATAAAGCACTCCTGATCATAGTGTATAATTATTTTAATCTGTTGTTGGGATTTGGTTTGCAAACATATTTTTTGATAATTCCCCACTCTATTCATAAGAAATTTAATCTGTAACTTTCTCTCCTTGTGGTATCTTTATCTGACTTTGGTAAGAGGATGATATTGGCCTCATACAATGAATTATGGAGTGTTCCTGACTTCAAGTTTTTGGAAGAGGTTGGGTGGAATTGGAGATAAGTTTTCTTGGATTGTTTGGCAAAATTCCTCTGTGAAACCATCAAGTCCTTTGATTTTCATTGTTGGGAGGTTTTTGATTACTGATCTCATCTTTACTAGAGATTTACTTGTGAATATCTTCTATTTCTTCTTGAATCAATATGGGTAGTTTTTGGGTTGTAAGAATTTGTCCATTTCATCTGGGTTGTCTAATTTATTTCCATACAGTTTTTAATATCCTCATACCCTTTTAGTTTCAGTGGGGTTGGTAGGAATACTCCGCCTTTCATTTGTGATTTTAAATATTTGTGCTTTTTCTCTTTTTCTAGCTATGACTTTGTCAATTTTATTGCTCTTTTTTTAAAAAAAAATAACTTTTGGTTTTGTTCATTCTCTCTGTTCTTTGTTGTTGTTGTTCTGTATTTTGTTTATCTCCACTGCAATCTTTGTTATATACTTTCTTCCATTTGCTTTGGGTTTTGCTTGCTCTTCTTTTTCTAGTCCTTCCAGTTTTGAGGTTAGGACTCTGATTTGAAATCTTCTCTTTTAAAGTAATATTTAGAGCTATAAATTTCCTTCTCAGCACTGTTTTTGCCACATCCCTTGAATTTTCAATTTTGTATTTTTTTTATTGAACTCAAGATATTTCCTAACTTCCCTTGTCATTTCCTATTTAAGGAAATGGTTGGTTAAGAGTTCATTGTTTACCTTCCATATATTTGTGAATTTTCCATTTCTCCCTTTGTTATTGATTTTTAGCTTCATTCCTTTGTGGTTGTGAAGATACATCATATAATTTCATTATTTTTGAATTCATTGAGACTTTTTTGTCACATAAGATATGTGACAAAAGATAAGACGCATGCACACTTAAGAAGAACATGTATTCTGTCGTTGGTTGAAGTGTTCTATATACCTATTAGTTCTAGTTGGCTTAGAGTATCATTCAAGTCTTGTACTTCTTTATTGAGCTTCTGTCTAGATGCTCTACCCATAAGTGAAAGTGGTATATTAAAGTCTCCTAGTATTAATGTAGAATTGTCAATTTTTCCTTTGCATCTGTCAGCATTTTCTTCATCTGCTTTGTGGCTCTGCTGTTAGGGGTACATATATTCATAACTGTCATCTTTTTTATTTGACCCCTTTATCCCCCTTTGTCTCTCCTAACTGTATTTGATATTTTATTTGAAATTAGTATAGGTACCCTAGCTCTTTTGGTTACTATTTGCTTGTGATATATATATACATATGTATATGTATATGTATATGTATATGTATATGTATATTCTTCCATCCATTCATTTCAACCTATTTGTATCTTTGAATTTAAGGTGAGTCTCTTGAAGACAGCATATGGTTGGGTCATGATTTTTTAACCATTCTGCCAATCTTTGCCTTTAGACTTCATACTTTAATTCTTTTACATTTAATGTCACTACTGATAATGCAGGAATTGCTTCTGTTCTAGTTTGCTAATGCTGCCAGCATGCAAAACACCAGAAATGGATTGGCTTTATAAAAGGGGGTTTATTTGGTTTCACAGTTACAGTCTTAAGGCCATAAAGTGTCCACGGTAACACATCAGCAATCAGGTACCTTCACTGGAGGATGGCCAATGGTGTCCAGAAAACCTCTGTTAGCTGGGAAGGCACATGGCTGGTGTCTGCTTCAAAGTTCTGGTTTCAAAATGGCTTTCTCTCAGGACATTCCTCTCTAGGCTGCAGTTCCTCAAAAATGTCATTCTTAGTTGCACTTGGGGTATTTGTCCTCTATCAGCTTCTCCAGAGCAAGAGTGCTTTCAATGGCAATCTTCAAACTTTCTCTCATCTGCAGCTCCTGTGCTTTCTTCAAAGTGTCCCTCTTGTCTGTAGCTCCTCTTCAAAACATCACTCACAGTTACACTGAGTTACCTCTGCCCATCAGCTCATTTATATGGCTCCACTGATCAAGGCCCACCCTAAATGGGTGGGGCCACACCTCCATGGAAGTATCCAATCAGAGTCATCACCCACAGCTGGGTGGGGCGCACCTCCAAAGAAACACTCAAGGAAATCTAATCAAAACTGATAACGTCTGCCCACACAAGATTACATCAAAGATAATGGTGTTTGGGGGAAACAATATGTTCAAACTGGCAAAGCTTCCATCATTTTTCTCTTTAGTCGTTGAAAGTCTTCTACCTTTTTGTCCCTCAATACTTCTGTTGATGCTTATTCTTATATTTATTTCATTTTTTATTATACCATACTGAGTGGCTGCTCAATTCTATCTGGGTATATTTTTAATAAATTTTCCTTTTGGTTACCATGGGGTTAATATTTAACATCTTAAATATATAACTATTATATTTAGTTTGATAGCAACTTGGCTTCAGTAGAATACACATATACATTTCCTCTACTCCTCCATTCCTCCACCTTTTTTGCACTTGTTACCATTCATATCTTTGTACGTTGTGTGTCTCCCAAACCATCCATTCATCATTACCCTTTATGCATTTGCTTTTTAGACCCTGTAGTAAGTAAGAAGTGGAGTTACTTATCAACAATTATAATACAATAATACTGACATTTATAATTACCCAAATGGGTATCATTACCAGATATCTTTATTTCTTTATGTCATTTAGAACCACTATTTATTGTCCTTTCAGTCTGAGAAACTTCCATCATCATTGCTTGTAGGGCAGGCCTAGTGGTAATTAAATCTCTCAGCTCCTGATTACCTGGGAATATTTTAATCTCTCCCTTATTTTTGTAAGAAAGTCTCACCAGTTGTGAAATTGTTTGTTTGTGACTGTTTTCTCTTGGCATTGGTATTTCAACCTTCTCATTGCCATGGTTTCTGATGAGAAATCTTTACTCAATCTAATTTGGACTCTGTTTTACCTAACACATTGTTTTTCTCTTACATCTTTCAGTACTCTCTCCTCTTCTTGACTTCAACAGTTTGATCCATATATGATGGGGTGAGTTTTTCTTCATTTTTATTCTGTTTGATGTTCTCTTGGCTTTTGGATTTATTGCATATTCATGTCTTTTTCTACATTTGAGTAGCTTTCTGTCTTTATGTCTTTGAATATACCTTCTATCCCTTTCTTCTTTTTTAACCTTCTGGAACTCTGATAATGCATATATTCATACACTTGATGGTGTCCCAGGGATATCTTAGGCTATTTTAGCTTTTTATGATTCTTTTTTTTTCTTGTTCCTCAGGATGACTCATTTCAATTTTCTTCTTTTTGAGTTTACTCATTCTTTCTTTTGCCAGCTACAATCTAATGTTGAAATCCTTCAGGGAATTTTTCAGTAACTGTAGTTTTCAACTCCAGTAGTTCTTTTTTGGTTTCTTTTTAAAATCTCTATCTCTTTACTAAGATTCTCATATAGCTCATTCATTATTTTCCTGTATCCTTTAGTTCTTTTTCTTTATTTCTTTCATCTCCTTGAACATTTTTAAGAACTTTTTTAATGTCTTTGTTCAGTATGTCCACAGTCTTTTCTACTTGTTGCTTTTATTCTGGATTTTTATCCTCTTCCTTTTGATGTGCCATTATTTCCAGTTTCTTTGTCTTGTATTCTACTGTTGCCCACTGTACATTTTAATATTTTAAAATATTAACTTTTGTATTTATTCCCTGAGATGTTCTGTTTCTTGATTTTGTAACCAGCTGGTGATATGACAGAGATTTTCTTGAATGTCAAACATCTTATTAGGAAATTCTACCCAAGGCTAATGCAAAATGCAGGGCCTCCCTGTCTTTTCATGGCTTGTGTCTTGTCCTGGGCTTGTGCTTCTTAGGTTCTTTGGAGTTCTCCTTTTTACAGGAGTTTGATTCCCCTCTTTATCCTCTGGAGATAGAACCTCTCCATCTTCTGGGTGTTTAAAGCAGGTAATCCTTCACCCTGGACCCTTTGCATCAATAATTTCTTACACTGCCTTCATTGTGGTCTCAATCTGCTTTTGCCTGGAGGGTAAATTCCGGGAGGAGGCATGCTGGAGAGGAATTTCCCAAGTCAATCTCCCTTTGCTTTCACAAGACCAGGGACCCATAATGAAGGCACAGACCAATTCCAAACTGCCCTGAGAATGGGATTAGGAAGGGCACCAGGAGCTTCTTCTATGGCTCCCCACAATATGCTTTCTTGACCTGCCCAGCAAATAGCCATTGACCTTTCCCCCCTCTGCTGTGTGAAAGCTTAGCATCTTTAAGTCCCCTCAGCTGCCTTTATCTTGGCTGTGCTGGAGCAATGGCTGCCCTCAGAGCTGGGTCCCCAACAATCCGAAGTCACTAATCAAATCTATGGTCAGTTACCAGCCATGCTCACCTCTTGATCTTGGGAAAGTGGATTTTTGCATACTTTTCTTTCACCAGTGAGCTAGCCATGGGACATACCCTATGGCAGAGTTCTGCAAGAGTGCAGGATGAGCTCTGGTAACCACCATGCAGAGAGCAATTTATTAGTCTTCACTATATTTCCAGGCTCTTCCCCCCTCTCTTCCCTGGATGCTGTCCAGTGTTCTACTACACTATGGATTTTGAAAATAGTTTTTTTTTTTTCAGACAGTACATTTCTGTATAATGTTGTTCTGGTGGAGAGACCTAATCCTGGACCTTCCTACTCCACTATCTTCCTACAATGCTTTTTAACTTGCTGATTTTTAATAACAACTTCATTGGGATATAATTTGCATGCTGTAATCTGCAAACATATGATATGTACTATAATGAGTTTTGACAGATGTATCCACTTGGGAAACTTTCACCAGAGTAAAGATGCAGAAAATTTTCATCATTCAAAAATGCTATTTAAATCACTTTGTATTTATATCCCTCCCTCCATACCTTGACTTAGGCAGCCACTGACCTTGTTTCTGTCATTATAGATTTGTTTCTATTTCCATGAATTTTATACAAATGGAATAACATAATATGCAATCTTTTGTGTCTGGCTTCTTTCATTCAGCATAATGATTTTGAGATTTATCCATGCCAGTGCTGTATGTATAGTTTATCATTGTTATTGCTACATAATATTACATTGCATAGATCCACCACTGTTTTTTAATCTCTTCACTAGTTGACAATCATTTAGGTTTTTACCTTATATATTGTCTATGACAACCAAGTTTTTATGTATATTTGTGTGCATAAGTCCTTGTATGGGCTTGTTTTAATTTATCATGAATAAACGGGTAGGAGCTGAATGGTTGGATCAGATGGAAGATGTATATTAAATTTTATAAGAAACTGCCAAACTTTTCCAAAATGGTTGTACTTCTTGCAGAAGTGGAAGATTTTGTCACTTGAGTTGGAAAATGATACTGGAGGATTATTGTTATTGCCCTTGCTCTGCCATGTACTATTAGCAATCCCTGCATGCCTGCACACCAGGGGATGAAGGTCTTTCCAGGCTTTTGACCCTCTGCCAGTATTGATATTAGCCTATGTTGGGAACAGGGTTGCTTCTTGGTTCTTCTAGCCCAGTCCCAATCTTAGTAATAACCACTGAGTCTGGAAATTGCATTTCTTGCCCCTATCTCACCATGGGAACCTATTAATCATTGTATCTGTGGGGGCTTTTGGAAAGAGAGATTTTCCTGATCTTTCAAGTTAATGGCAGAACACTGATTTGTTAGTGCAGAATCCTGGGTCCTGGAGTGGGAGAATTTTCTGCCTCTCCACAAGCAAATAAAAGAATTTGCTTTTTATTAGAAAAGGATTCAGAAGTGGGTCAGGTTTTGTGTCTATGAGCACTGCATGGGGTGGGAGTCTTTCTCTGGCCTCACTCCCTGACTACATTCTTTCACCTGATCACATGGTTTTGGCTCTCCAAAAAGTTGATAAGTGATCATGGGCTGAAGTTCTATGTCATTCTAAACTGTCATGGTAGATTATGCTTCACCTTTAAGAATTAGATTTATTCACATGTTGCCCACTTGTATGAATGCCATCCTTTCTTCCCATGCTCTGCCAAACATTAAAACTTTATTATGCTCCATCTTTCCTCAGAAACACTGTCGTTGTTTGCCAGAGCTGCCTTGACAAATACCACATACTGGTTGGCATAAACAGCATGAATTTATTGATTTACAGTTTTGGAGGCTAGAAGCCCAAAATCAAGGTGTCAACCAGGTCATTCTTTCTCCAAATCTGTAGGGTTCTGTTGAGAGCAGTCTTTTGTCACATGGTGATCTTTCTCTCTGGCTTCTGCTAATTCTGGCTTCCCCTGATTGGTTGCATCTGAATTTCCTCTGCTTATAAGGACTCCAGTAATATATATTAAGCCCCACCTTGATTTGATTTGGTCTCATCTAAATAGGATGTTCAGAGATCCTACTCACAAATAAGTGTTTAGTGTAGCCACATGCTGACTCACATTGACATATTCAAAGATACTATTTGTAAATATGGTCACACGCACAGGATCTTGGGAATGCAGATTGACTTGAGAATGTCTTTTGTGGGTCATGATTCAATTCCCAACACTTTGGAGTTCAGTACACTTGGCTTGCAACCTCAGCTCTCAGAAGGGCTTAAAACATTTGATATTGAAGATTATCCAGCTTTTTCTAATTATTACGATGACACTTATTTTACATTAGAGTATTTTTACATATTTCATGAATTTTTACATTCTAAGTGGAAGTGGCCCCAGTTTTTAAATTCCATTTTTATTCTTCTTGAGAGTTCTTCACATATTCTTAATATAAGTCCTCGCTAAGATTGTGTGTGTGTGTTTTCCTTCCAATCTCTCATCTGGATTTTCATTTTCTTAGCAGTCTATTTTAAAGAGCAAACCTTTTAAATGTTCATTGAGTCCAGTTTATCAATTACTTTCTCTAATAATTTTTTGGGCTCTGTATAAGAAGTCTTTGCCTATCCCACGATTTCAAAGATTTTCCCTTATATTGTCTTCTGAAAATGTTAAGGTTCTAACATTTACAGAGAAGTCTATGATTAATTTCCATTTAAGTTTTGTGTGCGGTATGAAATAAGGATTGATGTTCTCCCTTTTTTTCTATATGAACATCCAGGTGGTCCAGACCTATTTGTTGAAAAAATTTCAAAAAATTGTTTTCCCTTTGATTGCCTTGGCTTATGTGTCAACAATTAAATTAAACATGTATGTGCATGGTTCATGTGTCTTTCAGTTTCCCAATAATGGTTTCTTAATTGCAGTACTTTATAATAAGTCATAAAATCAATACTGCAAATCCTCCAAATTTATTATTCCATCTAAAATTTCTATGTCTACAGTGTATTTGAATTTCCTTAGAATAAATTCCATAGAATAAATTTGTAAAACTATATTTTCAAAAATTCTACTCTACTTTTAATTGAGATTGCATTGAATATATAGATCCACTTGTAGGAAATTTAAATCATAAATTTACTGAATTTCTGTCTATACATGTGACATACTTCTCCCTTTGTTTAGATTTCTATTAATCTCTTAAAGTGATGTTTTGTAGATTTTAATGGACAGATATTGCATATATTTTGTTACTTTCCTATAAGTATTTCATGTTTTGGCATGTTATTGTAAATAGAATTGTATTTTGATTTCATTCTCCACTTTTTTGTTGCTATTAAAAAAAACTATTGATTCTTGATATTAGCTTTTTATCTGGTAACTTTTCTAAATTCCTTTATTACCTCTAGATGATTTCCAAAAGTAAATTTTTATTTTAGAATGTTTATAATAGTGAAAAATTTCAAAGAAGTACAGAAATTTCCCATAAGCACCATACCTAGTTTCATCTGAGAATCTTAAACTAGTATCATATATTTGTTATAATTAATGAACAAATATTGATACATTATTTGTAAATAAAGTCCATTCTCTATTCACATTTCTTTAATTTTTTTCTAGTGTGGTTTTTCTGTACCAGAATCCCATTCAAGATACTACATTACATTAATTTGTCATGTCTCCTCTTGCCCCCTCTAGGCTGTGACTGTTTCTCAGACTTTCCTTGTTTTTGATAATTTTGACAGATTTGATGAGCACTGGTCATGTATTTTGCAGACAGTTTCTCAGTTAAGATATGTCTGATGTTTGCTTCATGATGTTCTGATCATTTTTCTTCATTAATTTCTCTCTCTGTTCTTTGGACTGCATACTCTCTATGGATCCATCTTCAACACTGCTGATTCCTTCATCTGCCATTCAAAATCTACTTATAAGCCCCTCTATTGAATGCTTATTTCAGTTATTGTACTTTTCAACCCCAGAATTTCCATTGCCTTTAAAAAATTTATCTCTTTATTAATATTTCTATTTGATGAAATATTGTCACCATAATTTCCTTTATGTATTTAAGCATATTTTCCTTTAGTTCTATGTACATATTTACAATTACTGCTTTTAAGACTTTTCCTGTTAAGTGTGGCATCTGAGTCCTCTCACTGACCATGTCTGTTGCCTGAATTTTTTTTCTGAGTATGGGTCACTCTTTCTTGTTTCTTTGCATGACTTATAATTTTTATTTTAAAATTATTTTAGATATTTTAGCCAATCTAGATAGTGATGAGCCCCTGGTATTTGTCATTTTTTTTTGTTTAATTGTTTATTTCTTTAGTGCTTTGTACGAGCTATTTTAGAGAAGTCTATTTTCCCATAACCATGAATCTTCTGAAGCTGCCCCAAAGAAATTGCAGCCTTAGGCATGTACACAGTCACTCTGGGATAACAATGGATTTAGCAAGCTTTTCTTTCTACTACATCTTTCCCTGATATTTCTAATATACCTGCCTCTGTTGGTATCTTACCCAGCTTATAGGTTACACTAGTAGCCAGCTGACTTCTATATTGTTTTTGACAATACCTTGGGGTTTAAATTGCTTCATATTGTGATCCAATTAAATTCTAACCCTTTTGTATATATATTTTTTGAAGCCAGTCTTTGAAGATTATTCTAGCTCCATGAGAAATTTTATCTGTCTTTATCCCTGGTTATCTCTGGTAAAATAGCTGACCTATGTTTAACTTATTGCTCTCATGGACCTACTATTCTATCCTTTATTACTTACCACCAAAATCTCCATTGTTTTCAAGAGGATCCTCAGGTGTGACCTCCACACGTTGTTCCAAATATTGTTAGTTCCTTTGAGGAGCTTCAGAACTCTCTTCTTTTATGGCCTGCCTCTCCTCCTGGACAAATCATTGAGTCATTCCTCCAGAGTTGGGTGTGTTTACATTCATCCATTTCTCTCTGAGGTATGTTCCTTCTTTAGGAGCTGGTGCTGGGTGAGGGTAAACTCTGGTCTTGATTTGCCTCTTACTGGGTTGAGAGCAATCAGATCTCAGTATTCTAAGCCTGGAGAACCTGAGTTAGAGCTTACACCCTAGATGGAAGTTTGGGGAGTAAGTGGGAATTTGACCTTTCAGATACACTCACCTGGAATTTAGTCTTTGCAACATGTAGCTGGGGGAATGAGAAATGTTGGCAACTGCTCCTCCCATGGAGATACTCTATGCATTTACTTGGAGTTGGGGGTATAAGGCTTTTCTTCTTGGCCACATCTGCCAAACATGCCACAATATGTTGGGCAGGAGTGAATTAAGCCTCAAATGCTACAGACTCTTACTGATCCCACCAAGATTTATTAGATTTTCTCAACTAAATGTATTTTCACTTGCTGCATGCCATTAGAAGTATTTCCAGAGATATTTAAAAAATCACCAGTTATTATTTTTTCATTGGGAAGTGTACTCACAGGGTTCCTCACTTTGCCATTCCTTTCTGATTCTCCCTTATTTGCCTCTGATAATCAATTCTTTTTAATCTGACCCTTTGCTCTGGGGTTTCAGGAAAGTTTAGTCTTGCTCAATTATCTTTCTTTGGCTTCTATTGATTTAATATTTTTCTTTCCAGTCTGAGAAAATTAGCCATTCAGGTTTCAGTTAGTAATGCTAATTAAGGAATGCCTTTGTTTTTCCTGAATAAACTGTAAGACTCCATTTTGTACATGCTTTTAATGACTCTTCTTCATAACCTCCCAAACTCACATAAAATGAAGTCAGATATATTTGTGAGGATTTTCAGAGCATAAGATACTTTTTATTTTTACTTTCAGATTTTTTTTACCCTTCTTCACACTGTTTATTTGGTTGAGAGAGTTTCTTGTATTTTTGGTAACTGATATATATATATGACTTAGAAAGATAGCATCAGAAACTAATTTCTGGACGTAATTTTTTCTCACACAGCACCTTTCAAATGTGAGATAATATTAATGAACAGAGATTTAAGTGGTTTGCCGCACATACACAAATGTGTACACTCATACTGAAGAAACAGGAGGGAATTGTATAAAGCTGACTGCTGACAAATATACATATGTACAATCATGAACACACAGTAAAATATAAAAATATGAAACACAAACTATAAGAGAGAAGTTACATATAAGGAGATGTCCTGTTGCAATAGAAAATCACTTTCATTACACTTTTTAGCTCTATTGAGTAGTACAAGGCAGCTAACATTTCTGAGTCTGTTTCTCATCCATAAATAGGGGCAATCTTTTCATAAGGCTGAAATATTTGTGAAGATTAAATGACATAACATATTAAACATAAAGAGAGTGAGGAGTCACTGTGTTTCAAAACACAACACTATAAATATCATACTCTTTCATAGAATATCAGTATTATTCAAACATTTGGAAGACAAATAATTTAATCTGTATAATTTAATATATTCTCCATTTTCATTAAAATAAACATTACATAGCATAATATATATTTAATAGATATTTTAAAAAATAAAATTGCAGTTATGAAAGGAAGTGTGGTTCTAGATATTTAGATTTAATGTCTCTTCACTCTCCTTCATTGCCAACAAATTTTTAAGAAACAGTGCCTTGAAAATTGGTTTCTAAAGGTCTGACTGAGAATAGCTAGGAATTTGTGATCCTACTCACAGGGACAATAAACTGTAATGTAAACTTTCTGTGAAAATGAAGTGGTAATAGAAGGGTAATTGTCTACAAATAAAACAATTGAAAGTTTTCTCATCAGAATATGTTTATTGCCCATTCTATACATAATGTACATAAAGGAAATAAATACCATTTAGGAATAAGAATAGACTTTGAGCTTCTTCAAATCTACAGCAATGCTGCTCAAGCTTTAATGAACATCCAAATCAACTAGAAAGCATTTTAAAGCACATATTCTTGCCCCAAATCATGGATAATCTGAATAAACAGGTCTTGGTTGGGGGTTTGATAATTTTCATTTCTAACAAGCTCCCACATCATGCTGATGCTGTTAGTGTACAGAAAATATTTCAGTCTAGAATAATCAATGCTTGAAACCATCCTATACCTTTGCTTTGATTTTATGCTCACCAAGCAACACTGTGATTATAAATCAATCTACTGGGTATTGTGATACCAACAAGGAGATACTCTCAGACGGATAAGTTTTTTTATGAATCAGAATATCTAGCTCACATTTTAAGTAATTAAACTAACTTTTTGTTTTGGACATCTGACTCATGATTTTGGTCAGCATGACTAAACTTGTTGGACACTGAGCAAAACCTAGAAAAATGGGCTTTTTAACGTGATAGACATACCTTGGACAATAAAGGATTCCATTGCTGAGATCTTTCTTCTTCATAAATTCCACAATAGTGCAAGTTATTTTGTATAGTGTACTTCATTATTTCATCCATCAAGGCAAAGAAATATTTTACATTGTTTTTTTTTTAAATACTCACTTTGACAAGAATTATCAAAATGTACTTGGTCAAGCCCAACTTGTGTTGGGCTTCTGTTAACAATGAATGTGTGTTAACTTGTCCTTCATGTGTGTTTGTGGGTGTGCACTCATGAAATGTAGTGTGCAAAAAAACTAGTTTATTACCTTAAATTTCCTGTTGGTAAACTTTGATTCTCTCTCCTTTTATTCTCTCTCTCCCCCTTGCTCTCTCTTCCTCTCTCCCTCTGTCTCTCTATTTGCCAAACTCATGCAGCTTTTTGTGTTAAAATGCACATAACATAAATTTTACCATTTTAACAATTTTAAAGTATACAATTCACTAGCATTAATTGTATATGCAATTTTGTGCAAACATCACCACTGTCTACTTCCAGAAATTTTTCATCACCTCAAATGGAAACCCATGCCCATTAAGCAGTTACTCCCCAGTACCCCCTTTTTCAAGACCTTGGCATCCAAAAACCTGCTTTCTGTTTCAATGGATTTGCCTATTCTTCACATTTCATATAAATGAAATCATGCAGTACATGGCCTATTGTGCCTGATTTCTTTCACTTATCATGTTTTTAAGAATCATCCATGTGGTAGCATATAAGAGAAATTCATTCCTTTACAAGCTTGAGTATTAATTTTATTATGTAGATAAGCTGCATTTTGTTTATCCTTTCATCTATTGAGAGATATTTGGGTTGTTTCCACCTTTACCAATTGTGAATAGCGCTGATATTAACATTTGTATATCAATTTTTGTTTGAATACTTGTTTCTGCTTCTTTGGGAATACACTGGGAGAGAAAATTTTGAGTCATATGGTGATTTTATGTTTAACTTTTTCAGTAACCTTCAAATGGTTTTCCAAAGTGGTACTGCCAACTCATATTCCTACCAGCAATGTATGAGAGTTCCAGTTTCTCTATATCCTTGCCAACATTTATTTTCTGTATTTTTGTTTATAGCCATTCTAGCTTGCATAAAGTGGTTTTGATTTGCATTTTCTTTATGGCTGATGACATTGAGCATAATTTCATGTGCTTGTTGGTTGTTTGTATATCTTCTTTAAAGAAATGTCTATTCAACTCCTTTGCTCATTTTCAATTGGGTTGTTTGTCATTTTGTTGTTGAGTTTTAAGAGACCTTTATATATTATGAATATTATGCCCTTATCACTCATGATTTACAAATATTTTCTCCATTTTGTGGGCTGCCTTTTCAATGAGTTTGACAGTAGCTTTTGATGCACAAACATTTCTCAATTTAATGAAGTCCAACTTACACATATTGTCTTGTGTTGCTTGTGTTTCTGGTGTCATATCTAAAAATTTATTTCCAAATCCAAGGCCATAGAGTATTTACTCCTATTTGTCTCCTAAGAGTCTTATAGTTTAACACATATTTCAGTATATAACCCACTTTGAGTTCATTTTATACGTGATATGAGGAAAGAGTCCAATTTCACTCTTTTATATGTGTATATCTAATAGTCACAGCACAATTTGTTGAAAAGATATTCTTTCTCCCACTGAATGGTCTTGGTGCCTTTGTCAAAAATTAATTGAACATAGATATATGGGTTTATTTCTAAGCTCTCAAGTATATCCCATTTATCTTTATGTCTATCTTCATGCCATGCTACTACCAGTTCTACTACTCTTCAGTTCTGTGCCTTTCTAAGGGCCACTCCCTCCTCTATTTTTTCTCTTCTGTTAGAACTCCCTTTAATATTTCTTCCAGGGGAGGTCTCTAGTTACCAAATTCTCTCACTATTTGCTTCTATGTGAAAATTTTAAACTCTGCCACAATTTTGAAGGAGAGCTTTGCTGGGTAAAGATTTCTTGTCTGGCAATTTTTCTCTTTCAGAATCCTAAATATATAATACCACTACCTTCCCACCTTAGTGGTCTTATGTGGTTTTGCTTTTATGTGGTGAATTGCTTCTTTTTTGCTGCCTTCAGGAGTTTCTCCTTCTCTTCAGCACTTGACAATCTGATTAGTATATGTCTTGGATGGGGTTTATTTGGATTTATTCTATTTGGTGTTTATTGGGCATCTATGATTTGCATATTCATATCATTTAGAAAGGTTAGGAAGTTTTCCTCAACTATGTCTTCAAATATTCTTCCAGCTCTTTTCTCTTCATCTTCTAGGACACCAATGAATCATATTTGTGCACCTCATGTTTCCCTGAGGTCTATTTCAAATATTTTTTTTTCATTTTTTTTACCATTTGTTCTTTGTGCATTTGTATTCAATTGTCCTTTCCTCTAGTTCACTTATTCTTTCTCTGCCTCTTCAAATCTGCCTTTGCATGTCTCTAGCATATTTTTAATTTGAGCAAAATATCTTTTATTTCCATAAGATCTCCTACTTTTTATTTACTCTTTCAAAGTCTTCTTAATGCTCTTGTAAAGTCTTCTTGATGTCCTTTATGTCCTTAGCCAACTCATTGAAATTGTTTTGGAGTTTTCTGTGTATTTATTTTTGTTAATTTCTCCAAGTTATGTGTCTTCTCTGGCTTTTTATTTTGGTCATTTGGGTTGTCCATATCTTCTAGTTTCTTCATGTGCTTATGATTTTCTCCTGTTGGCCTCATGGCATTTGCTTATCTTGATAAGTTTATGATGGGATATGCAGGATTATTTTAACATTTATTTATAATTTTGCAGGGCTTCAGTTTGGTGGGGTGCACTTTCTCTTTCCTACTATCAAATGGTGCTTTTGAGCCACCTCTTTCCCTCAAGCCACCTTTTCCCCAATTTCATCTATTCACTGGGTAGGGTTCAAGCTGAGTGGAAGTCCAGTCAGCACAACAGTTTTCCATATGCAATTGAGACTGCCAGCCCTAAGGGAGGGAGAAAGGCTTTGCACAATTCAGCAGGGAGTCTGCTCCAGGGTACAGTGGTCCCAGCAGTTTCCTGGGTTGTGAGTGGACCTTTCTGGGACTGTAGATCTGCACATCTCACCCTTCAGCTCAAATGCACCACGATCCCTGTCTACTGTGCACCCACAGGTCCCTGGGGTTGGGGAATGGATCTTGGTACTTCTATGCAGCACCTGTTCCTGTTAGCTATGCTCACCACAGGCTTCCAGGGAGGAGGAGTGAATGAAGTCACCACAAGTCTGTCACATCCCAAGTTCCGTTATGGGAACTCTTGGCTTTGGGGCTGTGAATGGTTATCTCCCCAGCCAACTGCTGAGATGGGTGCATAGGACATGGAAATCTGCTCCCTCCCATGCTTGTCAGCTGGCTCCAGCCACCCATCCCTGGTGGTGGTTTTGGCCAAACACACTCACCCCATCTTTTCAAAGGCTGTCTCTCTGTCTCTCCAGTTAAGTCCTCACTATGTGGTGTAGAGGTTCCTGCCTGATTAGTGACATCCTGGGACTGCTGTTCTGGAGTGATTTCTGCCCTTTATGTTGGCTTTTTCATGAAGAGAATTTTGCTCTGCCTCTCATAATCCACCATCTTAGATTGTTTCTGTATCTTTTTTAAAAAGCAGTTTTGTTGAGATATATTCACATGCCATGCAATGCATCCAAAGTGTACAATCTGTAGTTCACATGGTAACCTATATTCTAGATTTTAACTCTATGAGATTTTCCTTTCTATGATTAGATATTAGAGAGAGAATACAATATTTGTCCTTTTGTGTCTACCATATTTGACTCAACATAATATCTTCAAGGTTAATTCATGTTTGCACATGCATCAAGACTGCATTCATCCTACAGCTGAATAATATTCTATTGTATGTGTATACCACATTTTTGTTTATCCATTCATTGACTGATGGGAACTTGGGTTACTTTCATCTTTTGGCAAGTGTGAGTAATGCCATTTTGAACATTAGTGTGGAAATGTCTGTTTGGATTCCTGTTTTCAGTTCTTCTAGCTATATACCTAGTGGCAGGATTGCCAGATCATATGGTAATTCTATATACTTAGCTTTCTGAGGAACTGCCAAACTGTTTTCCACAGTGGCTGTACCATTTTACATTCCCACCAGCAATGAATCAGTGTTCCTAGTTCTCCACTTCCTCTTCAGCACTTTTAGTTTTCTGTTCTTTTTTGAAGTAAGGGCCATTCTAGTTGGTGTGAAATGATATCTATTGTGGTTTAGATTTTCATTTCCCTAATAGCTGGTGATATTAAGCATCTTTTCTTGAGCTTTTTAGCCATTTGCATTACCTCTTTGGAAAAATGTCTATTCATGTCTTTTGCCCATTTTAAAAATTGTGTTGTTGACTTTTTTATCATTGAGTTGTAGAGTTTCCTTGTATGTTCTGGATGTTAAACCCTTATTGGATATGTGGTTTCCAAATATTTTCTCCCATTGGTAAGGCTGAATTTTCACTTTCTTGGCAAAGTCCTTTGAAGCCCAAAAGTTTTCAATTTTGATGGAGTCCCATTTATCTATTTTCTTCTTTTGTTGTTTGTGCTTTCGGTGTAAAGTCTGGGAAACCATTGCTTATTACAAGATCTTGAGGATGCTTTGCCTACATTTTCTTCTAGGAGTTTTATGGTCCTGGTTGTTATATGTGCAAGATAGGGTTCCTCTTTCTTTCTTTTGGTTATGGATACCCAGTTCTTCCATCACCATTTGTTAAAGAGAATATTCTGTTCCAGTTGAATAGACTTGGTAGCCATTTCAAAAATCAATTGACCACAGAAGTGAGGGTCTATTTCTGAACTATCAATTCAATTCCATATATTAGTATATGCATCTTCATGACAATACCATGTTGTTTTGACCATGTAGTTTTGTAATATGCTTTAAAGTCAGAAAATGTGAGCCTCCCAACTTCTTTCTTATTTTTCAAGACATTTTTGGCATTCAGGACTGCTTATCCTTCTAAATAAGTTTGAAAATTGTCTTTACCACTTCTGCAAAGTTGGCTGTTGGAAATTTGATTGGGATTGCATTGCATCTGTCAACACTTCTGGGTAGAATTGACATCTTAGTGATATTTAGTCTTCCAATCCATGAACATGGAATGTCTTTCATTTGTTTAGGCCTCCTTTGATTTCTTTTAGTAATGTTTTATAGTTTTTTTTCTATACAGGGCCTTTATATCCTAGGCAATAATTATTCATAGATATTTGATTCTTTTAGTTGGTTTCATAAATGGATTTTGCTTCCTTCATTTCCTCCTCAGATTGTTCATTACTAGTGTTCAGAAGCACTACTGACTTTTGAGAGTTGATTTTATATCTTTACACTTTGCTGAATTCATTTATTGCCCTAGTAGTTTTGCTGTAGTTTTTCAGGGCTTTCTAAATATAAGATCATGTTGTTTACAAATAATGGAAGCCTTACTTCTTCCTTTCCAGTTTGGATATCTTTTATTTCTTTGTCTTGCCTAATGCTCTCTCTAGAACTTCTAGCCCAATGTTGAATAACAGTGGTATCACTGTTGTGGGTGTACTTGTCTTTTTCCAGATCTTAGAGGAAAGTTTCAGTCCTTCACTATTGAGTACAATGTTTGCTGTGGGTTGTTCATATATGCCATTTATCATTTTGAGGAAGTTTCCCTCTATTATTACCTTTTAAAGTATTTTTTATCAAGCCAGGATTCTGGATTCTGTCAAATGCTTTTTCCTGCGTCAATCAAGATGATCATATGGTATTTGGCCCTTCAATTTGTAAATGTGGTGTGCAGGTTTGAATATGTTATGTGCCTCATAAATATATTTGACCTTTGAAAATCTGGTTAGTAAGTGTCTTGGAGTAGGTCTATTTGGATCAATTCTGTTTGGATCATGCTGCACTTCTTGGATTTGTAATTTTTCATCTTTCATTAGAGTTGGGAAATTTTCATTGATTATTTCATCTATTATTCTTTCTGCTCCCTTTCCCTTCTCTTCTTCTTCTTGGACACCTATAACAGGTATATACATGTGCTTCATGTTTTCATTCAGTTCCCTGAGACCCTGCTTATACTTTTTTATATTTTTCCATTGTTTTCCCTATATGTTCTTTTGTGCATAGGATATCAGATGTCTTGTCTTCTAGTTCACTGATACTTTCTTCTTCTTCTCCAAGTCTGTTGTATGTCTCCATTGTGTTTTTCATCTCTTTTATTGTGCATTTTATCCCCATAAGTTCTGTAATTTGTTTTTTCAAGTTAATGAATTCTTTGTTATGGTCACCCAGTGCCTCCCTTATATCCTTCATCTCTTTTGTCCTTATTTTCTTTCAACTCATTGGTTTGACTTGGAAGATTTGTTTGAACATCTTTAATTAGTTGTTCCACCTCCTGCATCTCAGTTGAGGTGGTAGTTTGTTGCTTTGATTAGGCCATATTTTTGTGTTTCTTGTTGTGGCTCATGATTTTTAGCTCTCTAGGCATCTGATTTTCTTGATTAATTTATTCTTGAGGTTGTTTTCTTTTTCTAGGGTGTTTTTTGTTGCTGTCTTTGAACTCTATCTTTTTTTTTATTTATTTGCTTGTTTCTCTCACTGGCCAGTTGTCAGATTTTCTCTACATCCCAGTCTTTCCCCCAAAATCAAGCACTCACTGAGATCTGTCACTGGGATGAGAGATAGGCACTGGGCACCCCAGCAAGTTCACTGTATGTGGTAATAAAAATCTTCTGGCTTCCAGTGATACTTTCCTTTCCACCATCCAGCAAGACCTTGGTTTTTTTTACAGCCAAACTTTAGCAGTTGGGTTTTCCATATTTCTCAGCCCAGACAGGGCTGGGTTTCCATACTGAGCATGTAGACCAGATCCTGTCATCCTGAAAAAGCGTCTGAAGCATATTTTTATGTTTTTCTATTCCCTTGCACTTTCCATACTGTCCAGCAGATGGTGATGTTCAGTAACTTAATTGACATCAGAAACTGCTTTGTCTCCAAGCACAGGCTGCCCCTACACAGGTGATCTGAAACTGCCAGCTCCCTATGCCCTCATTTTTCTGGCCAAAATCTGGCTCAGTGTGAGGCTCCACCTGTGGCAAAGTGCTCCTTCAGCTCACCCAGTACTCCAGCTATCCCCCAGGCAAGGAAACAGCTGCTGGCTGCTACTTTCCTCAAGGGTGGAGAAGGGCTTTCTGACTCATGGCTGGAAACACAGTGTCTGTCCAAATTTTCTCAGTCTCTTTGTCTCACAACTGATCTGGGCCTTGAAATGTCCTCCTCAGTCCCCCAGGTCTTCAAATGGTAGGGGTATTTCTCATTGCTATCAGAGATTTTGCAGTCTATGTCCATGGTGGGCAGATTCCCTTCTGCTGATTCTGTGCCTTTCCCACATGAGACTGAGTAAGGAGAAGGGGAGAGGACTGGCTTATCTGGGATGTAAGATTCCTGATATTCTTCTCTTTCTTCAACTTGGCATTTGCAGGGTCCTTTTCCAGTATGTATCCTCTTCCAGAATTTCAAACAATTCAGAATCATCCTTTTTTATCATTGAATCTCGGGAGAGAAGTTTTCAGTAGCTCTTTACATTGCTATGTTGGTGATGTCACCCCTCTTATAGTATTCTTATTCACTTTGGTATTAGGATGATGGCCTCATATAATAAGTTAGTTAATAGTCCCTCCTCTAATTTTCTGGAAGACTTTGAGCAGGAATGGTATTAATTGTTCTTGGAATGATTTGTAGAATTCACCTGTGAAGCCATCTGTTCCTGTGCTTTTTGTGTGGGGAGGATTTTGATGACTGCTTCAATCTCTTTATTGTAATTGGTCTATTGAGGTCTTCTTATTCTCCTAGAATCAGTGGAGGTTGTTCATGTGATTCTAGGAATTTTTCCATTTCATCTAAGCTGTCTAATTTGTTGGCTTATGGTTGTTCATAGTATGCTATTATGATAGACTTTTTTTTCTGTGGGGTAAGTAGTTATACTTCCCCTTTCATTTCTGATTTTACATATTTGCATCTCTCCTTTTTTCTTTGTCAGTCCAGATAAGGGTTTGTCAATCATATTGATCCACTCAAAAAAAAAACTTTTGGTTTTGTTGATTCTCTATTTTTTTAATTCTTAATTTCATTTATTTCTCCTCTGATGTTTATTATTTCATTCCTTATGTTTGCCTTGGGATTAGTTTGCTTTTCTTTTTCTATTTCCTCCAGGTGAGCAAATAGGTCTTTGATTTTAGCCCTCTCTTCTTTTTTTCTTCTTTTCTATGTAAAAGTCTATTTATTTTGTAAAAATATGTTTAAATATTAATAAAAATACTGCAACCAAAAGCAGTTGCCTGTTTTTTTCAAAAATTGAGACTTGTGGTAGAAATAAGAATGAACTCAAAACATATAGAAAGTAAGAGCTTATTTTGGTATATTTGCTTTTTATATGCATTACTTTAAAGTAATTACTTTTCAGAGATAATTCTTTAAGAAGACAAATCTGCAAAGGTTTACACTTTATTTTATATCATAGTAAATACCCAGGAGTAAAGATTTCCCTGCTTTCAACCTTTTGAGAGCCAGTGGATCTGCAGAACATGAGCCTAGAAGTATCCCTCTTCCATGCCAAAACCATTGGGTGAGGCTGGCTGTTCTCCACCTTCCCAGACTCTAGGGTGGGAGTGGCCAACCCTCCTCCCCTGTGTATGTGTGTGTTGGGGGTGGAGGCCTGAACTGCAGCCCCCTCATCCTTACCTCACCTACACCCCACCACCATGGACACACTTCATTAGTTTTAATTTGAAGAAAGGAAATTAAATGAAAACCTTTTCTTTCCAAAGCAGAAATTTCCAGAATAGGACTTCAGCTTAAAACAAAACATAGAATTTTTTCCATTGAATAACCCCCAAAGAAATTAAAAAAGGAGTGATGGCAGCTCTGAGGGACAACTTGCCTTACATTACGAAAGTCTGATACATGAGACTCACATTAGCCTGGAGGGTTTTGTCCTTGATGATAATTGCAGACTCCCTCTCAAGAGTGAGTCCATTTTATAATTCAGGTATGGTGCTGATTTTTACTTTAAATTGTCACTAATACCAAAAGAAGATTTGGGTACTTAGAAGTGGTTTTTGTTTTGTTTTTTGAGAAAAATAATTCTAATTGAAGGCTTTTTTGCATAAATTACAATTCTTTTAAAGTTACATTTGCAGAAAACATATTGTGGTATTGAACTGAATGAAAAATTTTACTTTTTTTTTTTATGGTGCATGTGCCTGGCTAAAGGTAGACAGATTTTATACTTAAAACCACAAATTTCTAGAATTAATCCAGCTTTGTAAAACTTGGATACAGAGGTGCTAGTTTACAATGAGTGGGGTTTGTTCAAAGCTAAGAGCCCCATCAAGTTTTCTGTTCATTAATTTCAGTTGGGACTGGCAGGAAGAAAGAAAAGTCAATAAAAATTGGCCTTTTGCAGCTGAAAAGTCATGTGTATGATTCATCAGTTCAACAAAGATACAGATGTTACATGGAAAAAATCGTGGAGTATATCTGGATATAACAAATGTATTTCAAAGTGCTTCCTTTGTTCTTCCAGGGGACTTTAACATATCAGATTTTTAACATCTTCTTTTAAAGCTACACACACACACACACACACACACACACACACACACACAGACTCATTTAACTGATGGTGTTCAGTATCAATGTTATCTTTCTTAGCAATATAGGAAAGGAAGGGTGACAATTATGATTTGCATGTAAAAAAGCCATGTGCTTCTATATTCTTACTGCATTTCTGCATGGGATTTTGCAGGAATGCTCCACAGTTCAAAGCTAGCCTGAAACTGGCTTTAAAAAAATATTCTCCTGTGTGTGGTAAGAGTGAGCCTGAAGCTCCAGCTGTTAGGGGTGAAACCCCTATTCCTCACATCCAAATGAGGTCTAATTAGTGCTCTGAGGATCTTTAACTTGATCCCATCTCTTCAGAATATGAAATAAATTTTGACATAGGAAAAGATCATGAAATAATGTTAAACTAATTAACTGATTGCCTCTACAATGTCACTGCATCTGTATCAGCGAAACACAACTCTGTAGCCATTTTGGCATCATTATTAGACCACAAACCTTGAGGCACAGGGGCACAGAGTAACTATTAGAAGTCTATCAGTGCTTTCCTTATTAAGAAAATTAAAAAATATAAAGAACCACGGAGTGACAACATATGTTCTGGTAGGAAAATGCGCCCCTGGGAGCTCATAAACAGTGTTACCCTACCTCTAATTCACCACTTGCCTGGTCTTGAGAATGATTTTTGATTTGCTTTAAAATGGTGCAGGGGTAAAGGTGCCCATTACAGAGAAAACATTTTAATTATCCCATTGCTCTTTCCAAATAAGATTTTTTTCTGATCAAAACATACAAATCTGAGAATGATTTCACTCCTTAATTAAACTAACCCTTCCTTTTGTCAGTCCTCCACCCCACAACATCTTCAGAAACCCAATAAAATGACAACAACAAAACAAGCCTTTAAAAAAAAAAGATGGAAAAGAATTAATAAAATAACTAGAGGGAGAAAAAAAATCACCCACAACTCTAAAGTAGAGTTCAAGGTCCCCAGGCTGGAGAAGGTGGCAGAAATCAAAGTGGAATGCTTGCTTGTGGTGATTCACAGTTGGTCAGTCCCAGCTCATCCAGGTGGCATCCCAGCCTTTGCCAGCATCAGGCTGAGCCAGTTGAGCATGGAGGTGAAGGGCTGTTTTCCCTATGCTTGGGACTACTGTTGTTTGGTTTCAATGAGGTTTCTCAGCAGGTGGAAGGAGATGCTGTTGGGATGCACAGTTATGACCTCACTGCCTTCCTGATGCACTTGGAGGAAACCAGAGTCATCTAGGTCCATGATGGACACCTTTGATCCCTCGGTATTTGCTGGCTGGACTTGCTGGACACTGTCTACCCAATATTTAAAATAAAGGGGAAGAAGGCCACTGGGCCCTTGATCCTGAAACATGTTGAACAGCTTCTCCAGGATGGTCACACTTTTGGCAATGAGAAAATCAGCTCTTAAAGGCTTCATTGCTGCCCCATTTTGCTCATTGTATTGTGGGATGAAACCGGTGATGCAGATGGTGGAGTTACTTTTAGTTCTGTTCAATCCACAAGGCAATAAGTATACAAAATATTTCTCCCAGAAACACTGAGTTGACCAACATTCCACTGAGCTTTGTGGTGGCTATAATAAATATCATTGGGCCACTTCACTCACCAGTTGATATCTTAATACTCAGGAATGGATCTCATGGCCTCCATGACCACCAGGGATATCAGATGCTGGACAAAAGGGATTTGCTGAACCAGCTGAGATTGCAGTGGGATGGAGATGAGCAGAGTAGAGAGAGAGAGAGCAGCCATGGGACTCAGCCACACACTGCTTCACCACCCTTTGCTTTGCATTTGCTGGGCTGTGATAGTAATTAAACCCATTTCCTGCATCATCTCAAACATCAACCCATCCAGAAGGCTCATCATCATGGGCATCACTTTGGCAAACAGAATTATTTTTCCAAGTTGCTTTGTATGCAAAATTTGTCACTAGATCTCTAAGTTAAAATTTTCAGATAACAAGGGCTCCATGTCAGTAAACAACTCCAGTAGAAGATGGGATTATTTCCATTTCACATGTATAGGATAAAGCAAATTTAAGGGAGAGCTTGCTGGATTTTATCACTCCTTCAGAATTGTTATGCTTCCCAAACCATTGCATGAGAGGATCACAGATTTCCTCCATGGTAGGCAGCAAGTGAAGAGGTGTTAAGGCTAGAGCTGGTTTCATTTCACAGCTTAGGTGAAGGGTTTTCAGTATCTCTCTGAGGACTTCATCTCTTCTACAGTTGCTTGATTTAAGCAAATTAAAACCTTCTTGCATTTGTATTATTGAGGAGCTGGGAGGTAGTACTAAATGTACCTAGCAAAGCATGACTTCTCCACATGTTCTGAAAGGGACTTGCACAATCTTCCTGTCCCTGGCCTCATTCTCCAGATGGCTCTGGAGCCTGCCCAGGCCAAGCCATTCCCTGGAGCCTGTCTTGGAGTATGATCCATGGGTGCTTGAGAAGAATGCATGCCCTACTGTTTTTGAAATGCAATATTCTGTATATGTCTCTTAGATCTTGTTCATTTATCATGTTATTTAATGTTCTGTTTCCTTATTGGTCATGTGTTTAAATATTCTATCTATTGATGAGAGTGGTATTTGAGATCTCCAACTATTTTTGTAGAGATGTCTATTTTTCCCTTCAGTTTTGCCAGTGTTTACCTCATATATTTGGGGCACCCTGTTTAGGTGCATACATATTTATGATTGCTATTTCTTCTTGGTGGATTTCTCCTTTTATTAATATATAGTGTCCTTCTTTGTCTCGTAAGAGTTATGCATTTAATGTCTATTTTGTCCAATATTAGTATAGCTACCTCAGCTCTTTTTTGGTTACCTTATGCATGGAAAACCTTTTTCCAGCCTTTCACTTTCAACCTATTTGTGTCCTTGGGATCTAAGATGAGTCTCTTGTAGACAGCATATAGATGGATCACACATTGATATCCATTCTGCCAATTTGTGTCTCTTGAGTGGGGCATTTAATCCATTAACATGCAATGTGATTATTCTAAAAGCAGTATTTACTTCAACCACTTCATACTTTGGTTTTTATATATAATGTCTTATTTTTCCTTCTCTTTATATCCTTTTATTTCACATGTATAGGATAAAACAATGTTGTGCTTTGTGACCATGTATATTTATGTTCTTCATAGTAGTTTTGAAATTTTGGGCCATTATTTTTTCAAATACCATTTTCCCTTCTTCCACCCTTGCCAGTGGCAGGGTTGAAACATGGGCTTCCAACTGCTTTTTGTCCTGGGTTGGTTGAAATTGTAGCTGCCCTCAGAGTCAGGACACAGCATTCCAAATTCTCTAAACAAAAGCCATGAATGGTGCTCGGCTGTGCATACATGCACACAAACACACACACCATTCTTGGTGAAGAAGACTTTATTTCCAGTCAGGGACTGGATCCTGGGGTGGCCTGTCAAGAGAGGGGAGGATGAGCACCAGCCTCCAAGTGTGGTTTATTTTACTCACAGCTCTGCACTGCAACTTATCAGTCTCTTCCCTCCACTCTTCCCTGGCTAATGTGCCATGTTCTTTTGGTCTCTGGAGTCTACAAGCAGTTGTTTCAGACAGTTCCTGAGTGTTTACTATCTGCCCTGCAGGATTAACAGAGTCTTGAAGCTCCCTACTCTGCCATCTTACCTGGAGAAAACTGAAATCTTTATAATTTGAACTTATTTTAGATTTACAGAGGAATTGAAAAAAATAGTACACATGTCCCATCTACTCTGACCCAGCCTCCTTTAATTTTAAAAAATTTTGTAACCATAATGAAATAATCAAAAGCAGAAAATTAGTATTGGTACAATAGTGTGTCTTAACTATATAATGTATTCTAACTTCCTCAGTTTTTCATTAATGTCCTTATTGTGTTTTATTTAATTATAGTCACATTTATTCATCTATTTAGAATAATTTTAACCATATTTTCACTGTGCTCACCTTAAGAGATATTTTGGCTATCATAGTAGAGCAATGACAGAAAATATGGGACAGAAATTGGACCCTATTCCTTGTATTCCCTCTTTTAAACTAAAAAAAAATATGGAATGCTTCATGTCATCCTTGCACAGTGGCCATGCTAATCTTTGTATTGTCACAATTTTAGTATATGTGCTGCCAAAGCAAGCACCTTATTGTGTTTCTTTTAAAAAACATATTTCTACCTTCTATTGCAATCATTGAACACCCTAGGTTTCTCTGAGTCACACAGTCCCAGTCTTCATCATTTGTCTTTTGTTCTGGTGTCCCACATGGTCCCAGCCTTCTTCTTTCAACCATATTCACAGTCATCTTTGTTCAGTGTACTTATATTGCTGTGCTACTATCTCACAAAATTGTTTTCCAAACCTCTCACTCTTATCTTTTCCTTTTTGTCTGCAGTGCTTTCTTTAGTGTTTCATGTAGTGCAGGTATTTTGTTCACAAACTCTGTCATTGTCTGTTTGTCAGAGAATATTTTAAGCTCTCCCTCATACTTGAAGGATAGTTTTGCCAGATATAGGATTCTTGGTTGGTGGTTTTTCTCTTTCAGTATCCTAAATTTTTCACCTCACTTTCTTCTTGCCTCCATGGTTTCTACTGAGAAATCCACACATATATCAAGCTTCCTTTGCATGTGATGGATCACTTTTCTCTTGCTGCTTTCAGGATTTTCTTTTAATCTTTGTTGTTTGTTAATCTGATTATTAAGTGTCTTGGCATAGGCCTATTCAGATCTATTCTGTTTGGGGTATGCTGTGCTTCTTGGATCTGTAATTTTATGTCTTTCATAAGAGATGGAAAATTTCATTGATTTCTTCCTCTATTATTGCTTCTTCCCCCTTTGCCTTCTCTTCTCCTTCTGGGACACTGATGACAGGTACGTTCATGTGCTTCATATTGTCATTCAATTCCCTGAGATGTTCATATTTTTCCATTCTTTTTCCTATCTGTTTTTTTGTGTGTAGGCTTTCAGCTGCCTTGTTATCCAGTTGCTGAGTGTTTTCTTCTGCCTCTTGAGATGTGTCTTTCATCTCTTGTGTTGTGCCTTTCATTTCCATAGATTCTGCTGGTTGATTTTTCAAACTTCAATTTCTACCTTATGTACATCCTGTGTTTTCATTATATGGTCCAGCTCTTTCACCATATCTTCCCTAAACTTTTTGAATTGACTTTTTATTAGTTGTTTCAATTCCTGTATCTCAGTTGAAGTGTAAGTTTGTTCCTTTGACTGGGTCATAACTTCCTTTTTCTTAGTGTAGTTTGTAGTTTTCTGTTGTCTAGACATGGTTTCCTTGGTTATCCAAATCAGGTTTTCCCAGACCAGAATGTATTCAGGTCCCAAAAGGAAGAAATATTCAGTATCTGGTTTCCCTGAGGGTGTGTCTTAGAAAATTGGTACACCCTGTGATACCTCAGGTCACTGTGCTTTTCTGCCCAGCACATGACACCTGTCAGCCTGAAACTCCAGACTGGTGTAAGGAAGTGTGGCCCATGGCTGTTTTCCCCCAGGCTCTGGGGTCAGGTTCTGAATGGAAGGTATATAGTAGAGCTGGGCCCCACCCCTTTCCTCTTAGAGAAGATATACTCCCTAGGGAAATGTCATTAGCATTTCAATGGTCTTTCTCTGCCTGTGTTATCTCCACCCTTGTCTGGGCCAGAGCACTGGGAACTGAAAATGGATGAGGCTTTCTCCACTGAGCCAAAACAGGGACAGAAATTCCCCTTCAAGGTTAGTCTGTGGCAACCCTCTCACTCACCAAGGTCAATCATCACCCACGGCTTCTGTCTGCTTGATGAGGTTTGGTAGCTTGTAGTGAACAGTGCACACTCACTAATTAAAACCCCAGTTGGAGCTCAGCTGAGCTATATTTGCTTGCTGGGAGAGAGCTACTCTGTAGCAGTTATTCTGGATTATTTACTAGTTGTTCCTAGTTTTTTATTAGTTATTCCAGGGGGACTAACTAGCTTCCATTCCTCTCTATGCCACCATCTTAGATTCCCACTCCTTATTATGTTTTAATACATTTTTTTTTCATTTTTTTCTTGCATTACCATATTGGTAATGCATGACCCATTTCTAGTGTTTTATTTTGTTTGCTACTTTAGTAGAGGGAAAACTTAGACACTGAACATCAGTAAGAATCTAGAAACTTCCCACATTTTCACTGTTTTTTTTTTCCTTAGCTTCGTAATTTTATTACCAACATCAAATTCAACAGCAACTTTCTATTCACTTGTTTTTATGACTCTTCTCAAAGCATTAAATAACCCTCATGTTTCAACAATTTACATAATATTTACATTATGGAATTATAACTGGTATAAAATTGTGACCAAATACAACTCTCTCTATGGAAGTGCATTATTCATCTGATAGAAAGAGAAGAGAACAGAAACACTAGATTTCCATCTACTACATTCTCCCATTCATCGTGTTTTGGCAATTGGTTAGCATGTTTTATCAAGAGAATGTAGAATATTGTTATTTTGTCAAATCAAATCAGTGATGGATGGGCTGCTTTAGAGAATTTATTTGAAATGTGTTTATGAGAAGTACTATCTTATTTAAATATATTCAGAATCTTTCCAGGATTTTCCTCTTTACATTAGAAATGAAAAGGGATTTTTTGGAAAGGTTGTTTAAGAACCTACTTTAAAGTCATTGAAATTCAAAGAGAGATTCTGCCTTCTATCACACAGCAAGATATAAATTAATGTGTATAAAGGTTAGCTTTCCATTAACAGAAATGCTCCATGATCTTGTACATATGTATGCAAAGAAAGAGACTTACTTTGAAATCATCACAAAATCAGATGGCATTAAAATTTCATAAATATCCCCTCTCACTATTTTATAGTTCAGGATAAAAAAAGGCAAAATACTAACGTGGACACAATAATTGTAATAGTCCCTAGATTGTAAGCTCTTACAGCAGCTAACTCTATCCCTGAATTGTAAGGCCTTCCTCTAAACTTTGAGATGCTGATCCCCTAGAGTATAACCTGATTGGTCTCTGGAACAATGCATATCTCTGAGACACTTGAAACTCAGAGCTAGAGCTCAGCAGATATGAATGTCAGTATCAGTGCATACAGCCACTGTCAAAAAAAAAAAAAAAAAGCTGAAAAAGAGCCCAGACTTCAATTAGTGATATGAATGAAGCAGGTTTGGTTAAGACCAGGGCAAGCCAGGCCAAAGGGTAAAGGTTGAAACTGATTGTGTTTTAAAACTTCAACTTTCATATGAGACCAAGGGAATAGATATCTATTTGGTACAGGATCTAAATTTTCTAAATGGTACAACTCTACAGTCGATTTGTTCAAACACCACAATTGCATGGAACTTTGAATAGGAAGTGAGATATGGTAGGTTAGTATAGGCTGGAGTGAAATAGTGACACATCCTAGAGTAATTTGGGTAGATCATAAAAAATATATTTACAGCCTCCCCCCTCCCCCTCCCCAGCCCCAAGGATCTGGGGGAAGGTGCGGATGTGTTGGACATCCTCACCTGGACTGGTGTTGATGTTGTCACAAACATTGGGACTGGCAGTTTGATGTGCTGAGCCCTCAAGCATGGGACTTGCCCTTATGAAGCTCATTACCACAAAGGAAAGTCTAAAGTTGTGTGTAATGGTGCCTAAGAGTCTCCACCTGAGTACCTCTTTGTTGCTCAGATGTGGCCCTCTCTCTCTCTAACTGAGCCATCTTGACAGGTGAACTCGCTGTCCTCCCCACTACATGGGACCCGAATCCCAGGGGTGTAAATCTCCCTGGCAACGCAGAGTATGACTCCCGGGGATGAATGTGGACCCGACATCGTGGGACTGAGAGTATCTTCTTGACCAAAAGGGGGATGCAAAATGAGACGAAATAGTTTCAGTGGCTGAGAGATTCCAAGTGGAGTTGAGAGGTCACTCTGGTGGACATTCTTATGCACTATGTAGATAAGACCTCTTAGGCTTTACTGTATTGGAATAGCTAGAAGTAAATATCTGAAACTAAATAGCTGAAACTACCAAACTCCAACCCAGCAGTCTGGACTCCTGAAGACAATTATATAATATTGTAGATTACAAGGGGTGACAGTGTGATTGTGAAGATCTTGTGGATCACACCCCCTTTATCTAGTGTATGGATGAGTGGAGGAATGGGGATAAAAACTAAAGGACAAATGGGGTGGGATGAGGGGATGATTTGGGTGTTCTTTTTTCACTTTCATTTTATATTCTTGTTCTGGTTCTTTCTGATGTAAGGAAAATGTTCAGAGATAGATTGTGGTGATGAATGTATAACTATGTTATCATCCTGTGGACAGTGGATTGTATATCATGGATGATTGTATGGTGTGTGAATGTATTTCAATAAAACTGAATTTAATTAAAAAAAAGAAATAAAATTATAGGTCAGAAAAAAAGGCAAAATATTCATTCACACTTCATGCCTATATTTCATGCTACCTTAGTTTTCCTATCAAAGCCATTGCTCATCAAAGCTTTGGAAGGACCTGAAAGGGATTGAGTAAAATAAACTAAAACAGAATAAAAAAGAACTCTAAACATTCTCTACATCAACATTACTTTTTTTCAGGTAATATCTTTTAATCCTGTTTCTTTGGATTGGATTATGGAGCTGCTTTCTGGAACTGGATGAGACTTTGGGGTATGTTCCTAGGGAAGTGGGTGAGTATATTCCATGTAAGCATTATCACTTTTAAAAGGCTGTGATGTGCAAGCATGTTGTACATGGAGGTTACACAGCCAAATCAATAGTCTATGAAAGATCCTATTGGGCTCACCTAACAATCATTTTCCTTACTTAATTCCTTGCTGACAAAGACCACATTTCACTTTGGGGTCTAAAAATGGCTGATACTTTCCCAGCTTCCCTTGCACCTATTTCATGTATTTGTGAATAAATGATGGTAAAAGGAACTTCGGGGGAAGTCTTCTGGGTTGGAATCTTCTGAGAATTATTTTCCTCCATGACAAAAAAGGCATATTTTAGGGAAAGCCATTCTTATTGCTTCCTGTGTTGGATGTTGGTATGTGATAATACAATGCTTGTAACTGAAGCAATCATATTTCAACCATGACAAGAAAGCAAAGGTAAGTGCTGAGGAGACAAACTGGATCCCTGATAGTTGCAAGCTGCTGAATTAAACAGCCTACAAATTGCCTACAACCAGACTGTTTGATAGGGCAGATAATTAACCATTTAGGCTATTCCAAGATATTCTGTTACTTGTACATAAAAGGATCCTAAAGGATCCAATGGAAATAGTTATTTAGGATAAGAGGATCATGGACATAAAACCAGGAGATGGAGTTTGGCAATAAGCTCCTTACAGAACAAACGACTGAATGGATCAGAACAGAAAATAGATTATTTTAAAAATAGCCTTGCTGAGCAAATACATGTAATAGAATCATAAAACAATAACAATATTGATAATAACAGCACAAAACAATGGATTTCTGTCAAACCCCTCTTGTTCCCACTCCCTGCCTGCCAGGAGTGTTTGTCAACTAACAACCTGGATTTTAAAGTATTTTAATAGTAATATTTCTGGAGTGCAGATAACCAATATTACTAGCTAATTATTTAACCAGTATAAAATCTTGCCTTATGTGTTCCTCTTATCCATATAAGACAGGTTATAGGGATGTTGATTAATTACTGTGAATTTTCATTTTATTTCTATGTATTAATAATGAAATCCCTTGAGTGCAATATTTATGTTGCAATATAGATTTACACACATGCACACACATATATATATATATTCATCTAAGCAATTTCTTAGATTTATTTTACTTTAACAGAAGAAAAGGTAGCAAATGAATCCAAACAATATTTTCCTGTGTACTATACCTTTTATCAACTTAAAGACATTCCTTTCAGGTCCTGTTTATGAAAAAGTCATTTTGCTGAAGTAATACCTATGTTCTCCTTCATAAAGTTAAATTAGGTAGCTGCATAAAGTACAAATCTGAATAGTTGTACTCGAATGATGCATATTTGGCAGTATTGTCATCTACAAATAACATAGTACAGTGCTAAAAGCATATGTTCCTGAATCAGTAGACTAATAATATTAGGCCTTATTAGCTTAGTGCCCTTTGGTAAGTTGCTTAGCCCTCTCTAAATCTGAGTTTCCTACCTATGAAATTAGGAATGCATTACTATAGTCAAGAGATAATTCACAATGCTTAACACATATTAAATACTCAGTTACTACGATTATTGAGCAATTGCTCTATACTGAGGGATAATAGGCATTGAAAGAGGTGGATGCATTGAACTTGTGATAAAAATTATTGTAATATTTAATACTCTATGATTCCATTTTCTTAAATGGCTAAACAGCATATATAGTCACATAGAATATTGTCTTATTAGATGAGTTTATTTGTTCAGCTCAATATGGTGAGTGCATCCAACAATTTTAATTAGACACCTCTTATACCCTTTCCATTGGTTAGGGAAAGGAGGACCCAGGAATAGATATCAAGCATTATGTTTGGAAAGAGTTAACATCCTGAAGAATAAGACACAAGCAAGAAGAGCTTGGATATGCTCTGAGAAATGTTATTTGTGAGGTGCAATATACATATATCCTTTTTTCCTGAGCTCTCAGCTTTTTTTTTTTTCTAATTTAATTCACAATCTGAAAGGGAAACTTATCCCAGCTTTGTAATCACCCTATCCTTTTGGTTATCCTTTAATTCTCCCTTCTACCTCTGAATGTCCTCTGTTACCATGAGTAAACAGCTTAAAATTGAAGAATTCTGAATGAGGATACTTTACTGAATTAAGTCAGATAAACCCTTTTCAATATGGAAACAATTAACTCTACATAACATAGACCCAGATGTTAGCATTACTTCTTGGGTATTTCAAGTAATTCCTTGAAGGAATACAAACTAAGTTTCCCCCAGAGACATTGATTGCTTATATTTTGAAGTTAGATACCTTTTGGGCCTGGATTTCTAAGCCAAATTTCCTAAAACAGCTTCTTTCTCCCTGATAGCATCTGAAACACACAAAAATAAATAAATAAATAAGAATGAGTGAATGAATGAATGAATGAAATATCAAAATATCTCACCAAACAATGAGAGAGAAGTAAAAGGAAAACCCAGGGTGATGGTGAAGGGAGATTACAACATTAGAACTTGCAACAGGCATAGGGAGCAACCCGTCCAGATTGTAATGGCTAGTAACCCTCTGAGAGACTCTTTAAGTTAATGAATTGATTGAATATCTAAGGTACTTGAATGCATTAAAAAGGTAATTACAAATTGGGGATTGGATTTGAGGGTTGAATCAGTAATAACAACAGGAAATTATGCAAATATTCAAAAGCAACAATAGAGAAAATAGCAAGTTAGACAAGAAAAGTAATTATAGTATACTACACAGATCAGTTGTAAACAGCAAGGTACAGAATAGCCATAGTGCATAATGACGTAAACCAGAAATATTGATCTTATAAAAATTTCCATATAACTACAATGGGAGAAAACAGTAATGGTAATTTGACATGTGTTTGAGTTGGGAGTGGAGAAAGAATTAAAGCCTCATGTTTCTTAGTGGAAAATTAAATACCTAATAATAAAAAAAATTGACAAGTAGTAATATAAGCATATTATTTTCATATATTCACTTGAATGCAAAAAAAACACCCAAATAGTTGAAAGTGGGATGCCTCCAGGGAAGGAGTAAAAGCAGGGTGGGGGTAGGGGATTGCTTTTGGGAACGACTATTATAAACTGATTGACACTTTAAAACACGTGCTTGATTAACTTTGATGAAAAATTTTAAAAGAAAAGCTAAATTAAGCATTATTGACATTTTTGTAAGATAGCTGACTAAATATTACAAATCAGCCAGAGTTAAATACTAAACATGTTCAATATAAGTCATCTTAAATTACGGTGCTGATAGACAGACAAATGTAAACAAGCAAGTGGTCACAGTGAAACATATATCTCAATTTATTCACTCACCAAAAGTATACATATGGTGAAATAGAAGAAGTCCTGTTTAAAATGTGACTCTGGGAGGGCGGGGCAAGATGGCAGACTGGTGAGCTGTATGTTTTAGTTACTCCTCCAGGAAAGTAGGTAGAAAGCCAGGAACTGCGTGGACTGGACACCACAGAGCAATCTGACTTTGGGCATACTTCATACAACACTCATGAAAACGTGGAACTGCTGAGATCAGCGAGATCTGTAAGTTTTTGCAGCCAGGGGAACCGCACCCCTCCCTGCCAGGCTCAGTCCTGTGGGAGGAGGGGCTGTCAGCTCCGGGAAGGAGAAGGGAGAACTGCAGTGGCAGCCCTTATCGGAAACTCATTCTACTGATCCAAACTCCAACCATAGATAGACTGAGACCAGAGAATCTGAGAGCAGCCAGCCCAGCAGAGAGGAGACAGACATAGAAAAAATCAACATGAAAAACTCCAAAATAAAAGTGAAGGATTTTTGGAGTTCTGGTGAGCGTGGAAGGGGGAAGGGCAGAGCTCAGGCCCGAGCTCAGGCCCTGAGGAGCATATGCAAATCACGAAGAAATGCTGATCTCTCTGCCCTGTGGACCTTTCCTTAATGGCCCTGGTTGCTTTGTCTCTTAGCATTTCAATAACCCATTAGATCTCTGAGGAGGGCCCTTTTTTTTTTTAATCCTTTTTTCTTTTTCTAAAACAATTACTCTAAGAAGCCCAATACAGAAAGCTTCAAAGACCTGCAATTTGGGCAGGTCAAGTCAAGAGCAGAACTAGGAGAGCTCTGAGACAAAAGGCAATAATCCAGTGACTGAGAAAATTCACTAAACACCACAACTTCCCAGCAAAAGGGGGGTGTCCGCTCACAGCCATCATCCTGGTGGACAGGAAACACTCTTGCCCATCGCCAGCCCCATAGCCCAGAGCTGCCCCAGACAACCCAGTGTGACGGAAGTGCTTCAAATAACAGGCACACACCACAAAACTGGGCGTGGACATTAGCCTTCCCTGCAACCTAAGCTGTTGTCCCACGGTTGGGAAGGTGGAGCAGTGTGAATTAACAAAGCCCCATTCAGCCATCATTTCAGCAGACTGGGAGCCTCCCTACACAGCCCTGCAGCCCAGAACTGCCCTGGGGGGACGGCACTCACCTGTGACATAGGACAGTCATCCCTCAACAGAGGACCTGGGGTGCACAACCTGGAAGAGGGGCCCACTTGCAAGTCTCAGGAGCCATACGCCAATACCAAGGACTTGTGGGTCAGTGGCAGAGACAAACTGTGGCAGGACTGAACTGAAGGATTAGACTATTGCAGCAGCTTTAAAACTCTAGGATCACCAGGGAGATTTGATTGTTAGAGCCACCCACCCCTCCCTGACTGCCCAGAAACACGCCCCATAAACAGGGCAGGCAACACCAACTATACACGCAAGCTTGGTACACCAATTGGACCCCACAAGACTCACTCCCCCCTCAACAAAATGGCTAAGCAGGGGAGAACTGGCTTGTGGAGAACAGGTGGCTCGTGGATGCCACGTGCTGGTTAGTTAGAGAAAGTGTACTCCACGAAGCTGTAGATCTGATAAATTAGAGATAAGGACTTCAATTGGTCTACAAATCCTAAAAGAACCCTATCAAGTTCAGCAAATGCCACAAGGCCAAAAACAACAGAAAATTATAAAGCATATGAAAACACCAGACCATATGGATAACCCAAGCCCAAGCACCCAAATCAAAAGACCAGAAGAGACACAGCACCTAGAGCAGCTACTCAAAGAACTAAAGATGAACAATGAGACCATAGTATGGGAGACAAAGGAAATCAAGAAGACCCTAGAAGAGCATAAAGAAGACATTGCAAGACTAAATAAAAAAATGGATGATCTTATGGAAATTAAAGAAACTGTTGACCAAATTAAAAAGATTCTGGACACTCATAGTACAAGACTAGAGGAAGTTGAACAACGAATCAGTGACCTCGAAGATGACACAAGGGAAAATGAAAGCATAAAAGAAAGAATGGGGAAAAAATTGAAAAAATTGAAATGGACCTCAGGGATATGATAGATAATATGAAACATCCAAATATAAGACTCATTGGTGTCCCAGAAGGGGAAGAAAAGGGTAAAGGTCTAGGAAGAATATTCAAAGAAATTGTTGGGGAAAACTTCCCAAATCTTCTAAACAACATAAATACACTAATCATAAATGCTCAGTGAACCCCAAATAGAATAAATCCAAATAAACCCACTCCGAGGCATATGCTGATCACACTGTCAAACACAGAAGAGAAGGAGCAAGTTCTGAAAGCAGCAAGAGAAAAGGAATTCACCACATACAAAGGAAACAGCATAAGACTAAGTAGTGACTACTCAGCAGCCACCATGGAGGTGAGAAGGCAGTGGCACGATATATTTAAAATTCTGAGTGAGAAAAATTTCCAGCCAAGAATACTTTATCCAGCAAAGCTCTCCTTCAAATTTGAGGGAGAGCTTAAATTTTTCACAGACAAACAAATGCTGAGAGAATTTGCTAACAAGAGACCTGCCCTACTGGAGATACTAAAGGGAGACCTACAGACAGAGAAACAAAGAAAGGAAAGAGAGACTTGGAGAAAGGTTCAGTACTAAAGAGATTCGGTATGGGTACAATAAAGGATATTAATAGACAGAGGGGAAAAATATGGCAAACATAAACCAAAGGATAAGATGGCTGATTCAAGAAATGCCTTCACGGTTATAACGTTGAATGTAAATGGATTAAACTCCCCAATTAAAAGATATAGATTCGCAGAATGGATCAAAAAAAAATGAACCATCAATATGTTGCATACAAGAGACTCATCTTAGACACAGGGACACAAAGAAACTGAAAGTGAAAGGATGGAAAAAAATATTTCATGCAAGCTACAGCCAAAAGAAAGCAGGTGTAGCAATATTAATCTCAGATAAAATAGACTTCAAATGCAGGGATGTTTTGAGAGACAAAGAAGGCCACTAAATACTAATAAAAGGGGCAATTCAGCAAGAAGAAATAACAATCGTAAATGTCTATGCACCCAATCAAGGTGCCACAAAATACATGAGAGAAACACTGGCAAAACTAAAGGAAGCAATTGATGTTTCCACAATAATTGTGGGAGACTTCAACATACCACTCCCTCCTATAGATAGATCAACAAGACAGAAGACCAATAAGGAAATTGAAAACCTAAACCATCTGATAAATGAATTAGATTTAACAGACATCTACAGGACATTACATCCCAAATCACCAGGATACACATACTTTTCTAGTGCTCATGGAACTTTCTCCAGAGTAGATCATATGCTGGGACATAAAACAAGCCTCAATAAATTTAAAAAGATTGAAATTATTCAAAGCACATTCTCTGACCACAATGGAATACAATTAGAAGTCAATAACCATCAGAGACTTAGAAAATTCACAAATACCTGAAGGTTAAACAACACACTCCTAAACAATCAGTGGGTTAAAGAAGAAATAGCAAGAGAAATTGCTAAATATATAGAGACGAATGAAAATGAGAACACAACATACCAAAACCTATGGGATGCAGCAAAAGCAGTGCTAAGGGGGAAATTTATAGCACTAAACGCATATATTAAAAAGGAAGAAAGAGCCAAAATCAAAGAACTAATGGATCAACTGAAGAAGCTAGAAAATGAACAGCAAACCAATCCTAAACCAAGTACAAGAAAAGAAATAACAAGGATTAAAGCAGAAATAAATGACATAGAGAACAAAAAAAAATAATAGAGAGGATAAATATCACCAAAAGTTGGTTCTTTGAGAAGATCAACAAGATTGACAAGCCCCTAGCTAGACTGACAAAATCAAAAAGAGAGAAGACCCATATAAACAAAATAATGAATGAAAAAGGTGAAACTGCAGATCCTGAAGAAATTAAAAAAATTATAAGAGGCTATTATGAACAACTGTATGGCAACAAACTGGATAATGTAGAAGAAATGGACAATTTCCTGGAAACATATGAACAACCTAGACTGACCAGAGAAGAAATAGAAGACCTCAACCAACCCATCACAAGCAAAGAGATCCAATCAGTCATCAAAAATCTTCCCACAAATAAATGCCCAGGGCCAGATGGCTTCACAGGGGAATTCTACCAAACTTTCCAGAAAGAACTGACACCAATCTTACTCAAACTCTTTCAAAACATTCAAGAAAATGGAACACTACCTAACTCATTTTATGAAGCTAACATCAATCTATTACCAAAACCAGGCAAAGATGCTACAAAAAAGGAAAACCACCGGCCAATCTCCCTAATGAATATAGATGCAAAAATCCTCAACAAAATACTTGCAAATCGAATCCAAAGACACATTAAAAAAATCATACACCATGACCAAGTGGGGTTTATTCCAGGCATGCAAGGATGGTTCAACATAAGAAAATCAATCAATGTGTTACAACACATTAACAAGTCAAAAGGGAAAAATCAATTGATCATCTCAATAGATGCTGAAAAAGCATTTGACAAAATCCAACATCCGTTTTTGATAAAAACACTTCAAAAGGTAGGAATTGAAGGAAACTTCCTCAACATGATCACTTTAGACAACCCTTTTTAGGTTCTAAAGTATTGGGGTAGCTGGTGGTGGATACCTGAAATTATCAAACTACAACCCAGAACCCATGAATCTCGAAGACAGTTGTATAAAAATGCAGCTTATGAGGGGTGACAATGGGATTGGGAAAGCCATAAGGGCCACAGTCCACTTTGTCTAGTTTATGGATGGATGAGTAGAAAAATAGGGGAAGGAAACAAACAGACAAAGGTACCCAGTGTTCTTTTTTACTTCCATTGCTCTTTTTCACTCTAATTATTATTCTTGTTATTTGTGTGTGTGTGCTAATGAAGGTGTCAGGCATTGATTTAGGTGATGAATGTATAACTATGTAATGGTACTGTAAACAATCGAATGTACGATTTGTTTTGTATGACCTCGTGGTATGTGAATATATTTCAATAAAATGAAGATTAAAAAAAAAATTCCCAAAAACAACAGGTCTACCCCCACAAGACTGGATAAAGAACATAGTCTTTTATGGGGTACACAACAGATCCAAACCAGCACAGAGGAATATACATACAATGGAATATTATTTAGCATTAAAAAGGAATGATTTATGCAACAATATGGATGACTCTTGAAGACATCATGTTTAGTGAAATAAACCAGACATACAAGAAGAAATTTTGTATGATTTCACTGATATGAAATAAGAATAATAATAAGAAGAATATGAAATAATAAGAATTCTCACAGAGTCAGAATCTAGAATATGAGTTACCAGAGGCTGAGTTTGGCATAGGGAATAGATAATTGATGCTTAAATTGCACAGAATTTTCACTGGGGTAGGTTTTAAAGCTTTGGTAATGGACGGTGGTAATGGTAGAACAACATTGCGAATGTATTAATAGCGCTGAATTATATGTGCCAATGTGGTTAAAATGGGAAATTTTAGGTCATATATATGTTATTAAAATAAAAATTAGAAGAAAAAATAAATAAATAAAATGCGACTCTGAGCTTCTGAATTCCTTGGAAGGATTAATGCCATTCTTGGGTGAGTTAAAATAGGTAGGAAGACAGGTCCTTATTCTTACTTCAATTAGAGTGGATTTTTTTGGGGGGGGGATTAGATGCTGAGTTTCTTATTTTTGTTAGATAAACAACACCGATGCATAAAAGTTAGAAAACACTATTTTTAGAGAATTGCTTTATTTATGTATAACCATACAAATCCATTCAGAAGTTTGGGATTTTCCTTTGTTTTTGTTTTGAAAGCCTGCAGTATTGTATGAGCTCCTGATAATCATTTGCCATTTATTTTCTGTACTCCTTTCTATTGTTTTCTTTTCCAGTGCAAACTCCTTCCAACCCACATCTGTTTTGTGATTTAGTTGAAAAGCAATTTAAAAGTAAGTTCATGCAAAAAGCCATGTCCCTTGAGATCTTCAGTACCCATTATTGGGCTTGTAGAGATCAGAGAGTGTTTTGAGAAATTTCTGATTTCGGAGACAACACTTTGAAAAAGAGTAAAGTTTTCTCATAAAACAGAAAGTGCCATACCATAATAATAACTAGTGTTTATATGTGATATATTAATCCCCATGTGGTTTAACTAGCCGTATGTAAAGACTATTTTAGATTGTCACTTGTACATCTAGCACCACCAGAATTTGAGACTTTCAGATATTTTTCGACTTACAAAGAGGACTATTGTTCTTGTAAGATATGAAGAAGCTCATTTATGAGTTTCAGGATATTTTGTTTTGTTTATATGTGCAGAAAGAATAAGGGACTTGTCCCCTTAAAAACCAAGTGGCATCATATACGGAAAGGTAACCCCGAAAGAGTAAATAAAGTACTGTCAGGATGGTGATTCTCCATGTTTCTTCCTAGCTAAAGAAAGAGGGAGCCAAATGATTCTGAAGCTTTGGAAACAGAAGGCAGTAGAAAGTAAAGTTATTTTGGGTATAATTTTGAAGAGATTTATTGCTCAGAGTGAGTGACAGAAAGATGTTAATGATGTATTATCATCTATGCTTTAATCAGCAGAACAAAACTGAAAGGGTCAGTAATAGGTAAATACATGGCCTTGGGCAGCCTGAAGGGGAGGGGAGGATGGTGGTGGTGAAGTTTGAGGGTATTTAATGAAGAGAGAACAGTTCATCAATGAAGAAGAAATTGATAACAGTGGCACTTAAAAGTTTTTGTTTCATATAACCCTAATCAATGCTTTAAAATAAAATGATGGGAATGAATAAATGGTGGAGCTTCTTTGGAAAATGTTCTGGTAGTTCATCAAATATAGCTACCATATGACTTAGCAATTCCACTGCTTGGATATATACCCAAGAGAAATGAAAACATACATCCACACAAAAATGTGTACACAGATGTTTATAGCAGCATTAGTCATATTAGTCAGAAGGTGAAAAAGACCAATGAACCAGAGTTAGGAATCTGGAAACTGGCCCATACATATATAGACCTTGTATTGAGACAAAAACATCACTAAAGAGCAATGGAAGAAAGAAAGTTCTGCATTAAATGAATCTGGATAAACTGGGTATCCATATGGAAAAAAAATATTTTTTACTTATATTTCAGACCATATCCAGAAATCAATTTTACATCTAAATGTGAAAGGTGAAATAATTAGCTTATAGAAGATAACGTAAAATATCTTGAAGGGTAGGAAAAGATTTCTTAAACCACAAACCAAAACACTAACTATAAAGGGAAGATAATAATAAATTGGACTACATTAAAAATAGAAACTTCTGTTTATGGAAGGCACCAAAAAAGAATGAAAAGACAAAGAACAGAGAGAAAATTTATATATATATATAGATACACATATATATATGTACTTGCATACATACATACATATTCAGAAAAAGACTCATCCAGAATATACATGTATAAAAGAAGAATTCCTCTTAATCAAAAGACAGGCAACCCAACATTAAAAAAGAATCTGTAAAAGACCAAAGCAGGTACTTAAAAGATGAGGATATCCATGTTGCCAGCAGAAAAGATGTACTCAAATGCAAATTGCAAATTAAAACTATAATTACACATTATTATTGATAAATTGAAAATAACAGCAATACAATGTGAAGATGACGAGATGGAACAACTAGAACTGTTATACACTCAAAGGGTGTCTAAACTGATACAACTACTTTAGAGAACTTTTTGTTAGTATATATTAAAGTTGAATACATATATACTCTACATCCCTGAAGTTCTACATCTTTACTGGCTCATTTGCAGCACACTGGTTCTGTTGGTATGTACTCAACAGAAATACTTGCATATTTCATAAAAATGCATATAAATATCTGTTCATAGTTCCAGACTGGAAATAACCAAAATGTGTTATCTGTAAGCAGATTGTGCCGTATTCCTATAGTAGAGAATTAGTGAACTGGAAGAAGATAGATCTGAAAGAACTGTCTAGAATGCAACAAAAAGAGATACAAATATGAAACAAATGACAGGGTTTCAAAAATGTGAGGCTAAGATTGAGAAGCTTCAGACTAGGTTTGATGGGAATTTCAATAAGATGGATGAAAGAGTGGCAGAGATAATATTCAGGCATAATGGTTGATAATTTTCCAGAAGTTATGAAAATCATGAACAATCCCAAACAAGATAAATAAATCTTAATTCATACACAAATTCTAATGAAACTGCAGAACATCTAAAATTAGAGAGCATCTTAGAAGCAAACCATAAGAAAAGATACATTACCTACAGAGAAATAACAATGAAATTGCCTGCAGGCTTTACTTCTCAACAACTATAATAGAAGCAAGAATACACTGGAATAATATCTCAAGGAATGAGAGAAAATAGTTGTCAATTGAGAATTCTACACCTAGCTAAAATATCATTTATAATTGTGGGTGAAAGAAAAAATAGAGACAAACTAAAATTGAGAAATACTATAACAGACCTTTACATTAATAATTACTAAAATTGTACCTCAGGAAGAAGAAATTTGAAATAAATATACTTTAATAGAATAGAAAAATTCTATTTGACTATGAGGTAGTCAAAATTAATGAACTAGAGCTATATGTATCAACGTAGATAAACCTAGAAAGCAATGCTGAGTGAAAAGAGCAAGTTACAGAAAGATATACAAAGTATGATACCATTTTTGTATCTTAAGCATGCAAAATGATTTCTTGCTTATGGAGACAGTTTATAAAGTAAAATGTTTTTGTACTTCAGGACTGTTATTTTCTGTACCAGCAGTGGGGAGAGAGGGGAATGGTATTAGGAAGAGGTTCACATCAAACTTCAAGCATACCTTTAATGTCATTTCCTAGAAAAAGTTCTGAGAAAATATGTAAAAATGTTAGGATTATATAAAACTTATTGGTAAGTCCACAAGTTTCATCAAATTTTCCTCTGAAGTTTTCTGTGTTAAAATTTCTATAATATAAGAAAGTAATTGAAAATATAAATGGGAAGAACAAGGTTTGAGGAAGAAGTATCATATCTGGGAATGACAGATGCCCTAAAAGATATTGCATACTTTTTAAGAATAGCTATGTGAATTGATTAGTATATAACTCTGTTCATGTAAAAACTAGTATTTATATACAGGCTCTATTCTGAAACTTTGCATAGGTACTGTGTGTGTGTGTATGTGTGTAGTACACTTTTAAATGCCTATTGATCTTTCTGTATTGCAGATGAGCCAGTAAAGGAGAGTTGAAAGAATAAAGTATAAAATCCTTGAAACCAAGATATTTGGCCTTTAAAAAAAAGCACTTCTTCATCCCCTAAATGTTTCATGAGAAAGTAAGCCAAGGAAATGCCACTAGCACGAGGGGTCACAGAACATCCCAAGCAGATTACTCAATCTTTTTTGTTTTGTTTTTTCTTTTAATTTTTACTCTAGTAAATTAACTTTTAAATTTACCTAGTAAATCTTTATTCTATAAAAACTATATATGACTGTGCCAGTTTGAATGTATTACATCCCCCAAAAGCCATTATATTTGATGTAATCTTGTGTGGGCAGATGTATCAGTTTTGATTCGATTGTGATTCTTTGAGTGTTTCCATAGAGATGTGCCCCACCCAACTGTGGGTGATGATCCCAATTGGATAATTTCCATGGAGGCATGGCCCCACCCATTCAGGGTGGGCCTGGATCAGTGGATCGATATAAATGAGCTGACAAACAGAAGGAACTCAGTGTAGCTGACAGTGACATTTTGAAGAGGAGCTACAGCCAAGAGGGACACTTTGAAGAAAGCACAGGAGCTGCAGATGAGAGAAAGTTTGAAAATGGCCATTGAAAGCAGACTCTTGCTCCAGAGAAGCTGAGAGAGGACAAATATACCAAGTGCAACTAAGAGTGACATTTTTAAGGAGCTGCAGCCTAGAGAGTAATGTCCTGGGAGAAAGCCATTTTGAAACCAGAACTCTGGAGCAGACACCAGCCACGTGCCTTCTCAGCTAACAGAGGTTTTCCAGACACCATTGGCCATCCTCCAGTGAAGGTACCCGATTGCTGATGTGTTACCTTGGACACTTTATGGCCTTAAGACTGTAACTTTGTAACCAAATAGACCCCCTTTTATAAAAGCCAACCCATCTCTGGTGTTTTGCATTCCAGCAGCATTAGCAAACTAGAACAGATTTTGGTACCAGGAGTGGGTGCTTGTGCTGCTGCGTTTGCAAATACCAGACATGTTGGGATGGCTTTTAAATGGATAAGGGGAAGATTCTGGAAGAATTTTGAGGAGCTTGAGAAAAAAGAGGTCCAGACTGCTTTGAAGAGACTGTGGAAATATGCACTCTAAAGATACTTCTGATGAGGCCTTGAACAGAAGTGATGAATGTGTTGTTGCAAACTGGAAGAAAGGAGATCCTTGTTTTAAAGTGACAGAGAATTTGGTAAAATTGAGTCCTGGTGTCAGATGGAAGGAAGAATTTGAAAGTGACAACCTGGAATACTTAGCTGAGGTGATCTCCAGAGTATGTGTGGAGGACGTACCCTGGCTTCTCCTTGCAGCTTATAGTAAAATGCGAGCAGAGAGAGATAAGCTGAGAACTGAACTCTTGGGTTCAAAGAAACCAGAAGTTGATGGCTTGGAAAATTACGGGCTTCCAGTGGGTAGAATCCCAGAAGCTACAGCCCAACCTGAGGACAAGCCAAGATTGGATAAGGAGTTAAGCAGAAAGGATTTGTGGAAAGTCCTATTGTCTGATGGCTTTGACCCCTGCATGCTTCATGCAAAGCCAACAGAATTTTTGTGAGATCTTTACAGACAGAGCCATTGCCAGTCTGGACTGGAGAAGACAGACAAGGAACAAACTGAAGGAAAAATTTCTTCAAAGACAGAGCCATGGAGGTTGAGGTCTGGAGTCAAGAGGTCTTGGGCTGGGAGAGTGGAGCAGCCCACATGCATGGGAAGGGTGAGTTTGCCCTGGAGGTCGAGGGCGGGCTTTCCGCCTCAATGCTCTGGAAGAGTTTTGCCACCTCAGGTCCCAAAGAGGGTGGAGTACATTCTCTGGGAATTGGGGAGAGCCTGGCTGCCACCACACTGCTCTGAAGGGGTTGAGTGTGTGCCCTGCAGATGAAAGGGAATCTGGGTTCTGCCCCGATGTTTGAGGAGTGTGGGGCCAAGAAGGTGGTCTCCCCAATGTGTGGATATGTTGAAGAACTCACCCAAGCATTTGGAGAGGAAAGGGCTGCCACAAAGGCCCTTAAGAAGGGTTAGACTCCTGCTCTCTCAAGCCCCAAGAATGCAACATTGTTCTGTAAATGACTCTTGGACTTTGAAATCTAATGGAGTTTGTCCTGTGGGTTTTAGGAACTGTTTTGGTCCTGTTAAACCTGTTTTCCTTACTGTTTCTCCTTATGGTAATGGGAATTTTTATCCTATGGATGTCCCTCCTTTGTATATTGGAAGTAGCTAACTTGTTCAAAGTTTCACAGATCCACAGCTAAAGGGTAAGCATGTCTTAGGACCGACCATACCTGTAATTGATTCTGATGTGATCCTGTACTTATCTACTGTTACTGAAATGATTTATATTTTTGTGATATTGTGATGGGGTGAATGCATTTTATGTATGGAAAGATAATGTCATTTTGGGGTCCAGGTGGTGGAATATGCTGGTTTGAATGTATTATGTTCCCCAAACACCATTATCTTTGAAGTAATCTTCTGTGGGCAGATGTATCAGTTTTGATTAGATTGTGATTCTTTGAGTGTTTCCATGGAGATGTGCCCCACCCAACTGTGGGTTATAACCCTAATTGTATTATTTCCATTGAGGCATGGCTCCACCCAATCAGGGTGGGCCTTGATCAGTGGAGCCATATAAATGAGCTGACAAACAGAAGGAACTCAGTGCAGCTGACAGTGACATTTTGAAGAGGAGCTACAGCCAAGAGATACACTTGAAGAAAGCACAGGAGCTGCAGATGAGAGACAGTTTGAAAATGGCTGTTGAAAGCAGAGTCTTGCTCCAGAGAAGCTGAGAGAGGACAAATATCCCAAGTGCAACTAAGAGTGACATTTTGAGGAACTGCAGCCTAGGGAGAAACGTCCTGGGAGAAAGCCATTTTGAAACCAGAACTTTGGAGCAGATGCCAGCCATGTGCCTTCCCAGGTAACGGAGGTTTTCCAGACACCATTGGCCATCCTCCAGTGAAGGTACCCAATTGCTGATGTGTTACCTTGGACAGTTTATGGCCTTAAGATTGTTACTGTGTAACAAAATAGAACCCCTTTTATAAAAGCCAACCCATCTCTGGTGTTTTGCATTCTGGCACCATTAGCCAACTAGAAAAATGACCTAAAATTTCCCCTTTTAACCACAGTCATGTGTATAATTCAGTGCTGTTGATTACATTCAGAAAGTGTTACCATCACCACCATCCATTACCAAAATTTTGCATTCTGCCCCAGTAGAAATTCTATACAACTTAAGCAGTCACTCCCCATTACCTACCCCCAACCCAGCCATTCATATTATTGTATGAATAACATGTATGTATTGTATGAATCAGAACTTCATTTCTCTTTAATGCTGAATAATATTCCATTGTATGTACCACATTTTGTTTATCCATTCATTGGTTGATAGACACTTGGGTTTCTTTCTTCTTTTGGTAATTGTGAATAATGCTGTTATGAGCATTGGTGTGCAATTATCTGCTTGAGTTCCTGCTGGCAATTCTCTTGGGTATATACCTAGTAGTGGGATTGCTGGGTCATATGGCAATTCTATACTCAGCTCTCTGAAGAACTGCAAAACTCTCTTCCACAGTGGTTGCACAATTTTATATTCCTACCAACAATGAATGTGCTGCTATTTCTCCACAACCTCTCCAAAACTTGTAATTCTCCATTTTTTTTTCAATAGCTATTTTAGTGGGCATGGAATGGTACCTCATTGTGGTTTTGATTTGCATTTCCATAGTAGGTAATGATGTTGAGCATCTTTTAATGTTCTTCCTGGACATTTGTTTATCTTTTTTGGAGAAATGTGTACTCAAGTCTTATGCCCATTTTTAAAATTTAGTCATTTGCCTTTGTATTATTGAGTTGTAGGATTTCTTTATGTATTCTGAGTATTAAACCCTTATTGCATGTGATTTCCAAATATTTTCTTCCATTGAGTAGGTTGTCTTTTCACTCTTGTGATAGTTTTTTGATGCACAAAAATGGTTTTTAATTTTGATGAGGTCCCAGTTTTCTATTTTGTTGTTGCTTGTGCTTTGGACGTAAAGTCGAAGAAAACATTGTCTGGCACAAGATCCTGAAGATGTTTCCCAAAGTTTTCTTCTAACTGTTTTATAATCCTGGCTCTTATATTTAGGTCTTTGATCCATTTTGACTTAATTTTTGTATAAGTTATGATATAGATGCCCTCTTTCATTCTTTTGGATATGGATATTCAATTCTTCCAGAACCATTTATTGAAGAGACTTCTCTGTTCCAGTTTGGTGGGTTTGGCAGCCTTGTAAATATTCATTGGCCATAGACATGAAGGTCTATGTCTGAACTCTCAATTTGATTTCATTGGTCTGTATATCCATCCTTGTACCAAGCTGTTGTATTTTTTAAAATTTCATTTCTATATTTCAGAAAAACAACTTGAATCCACTTTGAAACAAGGATACAATAAAATAGACTATACTTCAAATGTTGAATATACAGACTATTATAGCTCAAGTCTGAACACTGTTACTTTCCCTCTTAAACCTCAACTAAAAAAAAGGAAAGAAAGATAAAAAGAAAGAAAACTCCAGGATTTAGAGCTACCTGACAAAAATTCATGCTGAGTCTGCATTTTCAAGTCACAGTAGAACTGAAACTGATATGTCTGCAGAGATGGAGGGCTAAATGACTGACACAGGCATGTTACAGCAAAAGTCCTGAGCCAACTGTTAATTTTTCCACAATTAAGAAGCTGACAGACTTTAACTACCATATAAAACATTCCATGTAACTTCTATAAAAATATTGTGCTGGTAAAAGATTTAAAAAAAATTTCTTTTAATAAAAAAGCTTTCACAAATGAGCCATTAGCTTATTTCAAAATAGAAAACAGTAAATAAGTCTAAGGCCTTTTTAAAGAATATATATATATAGAGAGAGAGATAGATATAGATACATAAATAATTTTATTGAGAGTGTTCACATACCATACAATTATCCAACGATCCAAAGTGCACAATCAATTGCCCATGGTGCCATCATACAGCTGTGAATCCATCACCACAATAAATTTACATTTTTTTCAATTTTTAGAACATTTTCATTACTACAGAAAAGAAATAAAGACAAAAAAGAAAACTTGAATCCTCCCACACCCCTAACTACACCCCTCTCCATTATTTACTCATAATATTGGTATAGTACATTTGTTACTGTTGATGAAAGAATGTAAAAATACTAACTGTAGTACATAGTTTGAAAAGGTATATATTTCCCCATAAATCCCTCTATTATTAACTTCTAGTTACAGTGTCATCCATTTGTTCTAGTTCATGAAAGAGATTTCTAATATTGGCAGTTAATCATAGACATTGTCCACCACAAGATTCAGTGTTTTATACATTCCCATCTTTTAACCTCCAACTTTCCTTTTGGTGACATACATGACTCTAAGCTTCCCCTTTCCACCACATTCACACACTATTCAACACTGTTATTATTCTCACGATAATGTGCTACCATCACCTCTGTCCATTTCCAAACATTTAAGTTCAACCTAGTTAAACATTTTGCTCATAATAAGCAACAACTCCCCATTTTTAGTCTTGTTCCATATCCTGGTAACCTATATTTTATGTCTATGAGTTTAAATGTTATAATTATTTCATATCAGTGAGACCATACAATATTTTCCTTTTGTGTCTGACTTATTTCACTCAGTATAGTGCCTTCACAGTTTCTTCATCAGCCTGTTTTGTTTTTTTTTTTTTGACAATTTGGATCACACACCATACATTCCATCCTAGGTAAACAGTCAATGGTTCCCTGAAAAATCACGTTTATGCATTAATGAATTGATTTAGCATATTTCTTTGAAAATATTTGATTGTTTTATTAAAGTGAAACAGTTTCTCAACTGTATCTTTTTAAATTCCATTTTATTGGGATATATTCACATACCATAGAATCGTCCAAAGTGTACAATCAATTGTTCACAGTAACATCATATAGTTGTTCATTCATCACCCTAATCTCTTTTTTGAACATTTTCCTTGTACCAGGAAAAGTAAAAATAAGAATAAAAAATAAAAGTAAAAAAGAACACCCAAATCATCCCCCCACACTATTTTTTCATTTAGTTTTTTGTCCCCATTTTTCTAAGCATCCATCCATACACTGGATAAAGGGAGTGTTATCCACAAAGCTTTCACAATCACACTGTCACCCCTTGTAAGTTACTTTGCTATTCAATCATCTTTAAGTGTCAAGGTTACTGGGTTGTGCTTTCATAGTTTCAGTTATTTACTTCCAGCTATTCCAATACATTAAAACCTAAAATGGTTATCTATATAGTGCATTAGAATGACCACCAGAGTGAATGCTTGACTCTGTTTGGATTCTTTCAGCCACTGAAACTTTATTTTGTTTGATTTTGCATCCCCCTTTTGGTCAAGGAGATGTTCTCAATCACATGATTTCAGATCCTGATTCATCCCCAGTAGTCATATCCCACATTGCCATGGAGATTTACACACCAGGGAATCAGATCCCATGTAGGGAAGAGGGCAGTTAGCTCACCTGCTGAGTTGACTTAGCTAGAGAGAGAGGGCCACATCTGAGCAACAAAATAGGTACTCAGAGGGAGACACTTAGGCACAATTATAAGCATGTTTAGCCTCTCCTTTTTAGTAATAACTTCATAAGGGCAAGTCCTGAGACAGAGGGCTTGGCACTCCAAACTGTTGGTCCTCAGTGTTTGTGACAGCATCAGCAACAATCCATGTGAGGAAGCCCAACACCTCTGAATTTTCCCCCAGCTCCTCAGGGGGTGCCCTACATATATATTTTTATTCTCTGTCCAGATTACTTTGGGATGTGTCACTATGTCACACCAAACTATGTAAACCTACCATGTCTCAATTCCTATTAAAAGTTCCAAGTAATTATGGTATTTGGACAAAGTGTATGAGTTAAATTGTTTAGGAAATATAGATCCTGCATCAAGTATACATCTCTTCCCTTTGTCTCACATGAAATTTGAAGTTTTTAAAAACAGTCAGTATTGTCTTTTACCTTTTTGCCTGATTTGCCCTAGTATTTACTAGATCTGCTTCATTCATGTCTCTAATTGAAGTCTGGATTCTTTTTCAGCTTTTCTCAAAAGTTGCTATATGTGTTTATACTGGCACTCATATCTGCTAAGTTCTAGCTCTGAGTTTCTGTTGTCACACAGATACTCTAAATTCCAGGAATCAATCAGGTTATACACAAAGGAATCAGCTTTTCAGAATCTGGACATAGCCATTATAATTCAGGAATAGATGTTACTGCTGTAAAATCTTACAGTCTAGGGGTCATTACAATAAGCATTCCCTTGATAAGCTGTGCTCTAAGATTCAATTCTGAGTTTACACATTATAGTCAGCAGTTTTTCCAGATTATTTAAGTTGTTCCTGGTTGTTTATTAGTTGCTCCAGGGGACTAACTAATGTCCACTCCTCTCCATGCTGCCATCTTTCCTCTGCTCCACAGATTACTTGATTTTAGTGTTTAAAATTATTTCTCAGTTTTTCCACATTGTCAATGGGCCTCAAAGTGAACCATTTGGAAATTAAGTCCCCTTTGACATTTACATGGAGATATTTTCCTTTTGATGTTACACCTTCATTTTTGGAAAACTTGAATCACAAGATTTAGGGCAAATTAAGTTCCTTAGCATGCATTTTTGATGGAATTTTCCAAATTAAAAAGAACAAAAAACAGAATTGCTAGTGAAAAAGAAGAATATAGGATAACAAAGAATCTCTGATACCTACTGCCTAATTTGATGAAGCATAGCACTTTGTTTTCTTTTCCCATTCACTTATTGTCCCCAGATTTTAATGTATGTTTACTTCTTTTCATACTGTTCTTTCCAATATTCAAAATTAACAAGTGGATTGCCTTTCTTTGGAGCATCATTCTAGTTTTCCCCACCAGTATAATCTAAAGTGCAAATCTAATAGTCAGATTTTATTCATAAAAATTGACTAGTATAAAGGCACTATCTAATATACTCCATTGTTTCCTTGTAAATATAGTTACAAAATGATGTGTGCAACCCACTTATTCACTCACATGTTTTTTTCACTATTATGGAGAATGAGTCAGTGATGACTCCTATATAATTTCCACCTGTTTTTGGAAAATAATAGAAAGTATTGAAAAAGGAATGTAAATAATTTCTTCCATATTCAGTTATTAAAATAGCAGTTTATTGCTAGTACAATACATTATTTCCATTTTGGAGTGTGAGCTTACAGCATTGGATTTATAGGGAGTTTTTATAAATGTACTTCATATATAATAATTTGTAGTGTTTGCCACTAATGCTAAATTAATTTATTAAATATATTATATTGAATTTTGAGACTTTAATATAATTTGAATAAAATACTCACTGATTACTTTCAATGTCTTCCAAATATTTCTAGTTTAGTGTGTTTAGCAGTATTCATGCATCAGTCACTTCATTAATTGGGATTTTATTTTTACTATACATCCTATGATAATGTATACATATTGATTATATTCAAATGATGTGCTTTTGTATATTTGGTTGAAAACAGGATATCTGTCACCTAAAACCTATTTTACAGAATTGTACAAGAGTGGTAAAAGAGGCTATTTGCTCAAAACTCCTTCCTTGAGGCAGATGAATATCTAGGAAATGTGATCCTATCTTCCAGTATTTTATCACCCTAATAGTTAAGAAGTCTAATCTATATATAACTGAAATATTCATTTAATCACATGGTTGCCTGCAGACATTATGAAATACCATTCATTATTCAACACCTCAAAATCCTTTGTAATCTACATTATAATCATTCTCTCTTATTGTTTCTGTCTTTACACTAAACAAATCAATCCTTTAACCTTTCCTTAATTCCAGAGCTAATCTCTGGACCTTATCCACATTTAGTTATAATTCAATAACCAAAAATTAATAAAATATTATATCAATAGCAACTAATCTAGTGTATAGCTGGGTCCCTCACTTCTTGACAATATTTTCACAATTACTCTTTAGTGATAGACAGTGTTTTCTGTTTTACAGTTGTCTAGAATGTCCTTCAGTGGACATTTTGGTGGCATTTTTGCCCCCTCCTGCCACTACAAATACATCATTATTCCAACTTGTAATTATCACCAACAAATTACTTATGTTGGACAGTTTTTTTCCCAATAAGCAGTCGTTTTGAATATTTTCTGACCTTCAGATTATTAAAATTTGCAGGAATTATTTTGAAATATTGAAGACTGATTAACATCTTCAGTTAAAAAAAAATGAAGATTTCTTAAAATGGACTCCAGCCATATATTAAAAATATATATGGTGAGAGTATCAAATGAGTCATTTACTCCCTTAAACAATTTGAAACATATGGCATAACATAAGAAAATTTTGATTGAAATTCTAGGGTACTGCATAGCAAATGGGGACATTAAGGGAAATAAACTGACCTCCTTGCGAAAAAAAACCTTAGAAATATATCTGGCTCTTATTTGCAGAGTGTGTGTGTCTGTGTGTGTGCACATGTGAGAGAGTAAAACCCGTTGTAATGTTCTACGAAGCATGAATTCTTGTGAAAAGACTTAAAAACCTTTCTTTGCACCACATATAAATAAACACTTAAAAAGCCAGAAGTTGAACTTGATTAATATTTTAGAGTTGTATGATTGGACTAAAATCAATGCTCACATTGTTTCATTCTGTACAATGACAGTCCCTGTATTTTTTTATGTGGAGTTTCTGTAGTCAGAATACCTGTTTCTTCTATTGCTTAAATGGGCATTGGTCTGCCTTTTACTTATGTAGGTTTTTCAAGTATCAGAAACAAGGTAAGACAGGCAGTCTGGGATGTATCCCACTCTTAAAACTTATATAAAACGGCAGGCTCTCTAAAGACTCATATTTTTTATGATTTTGGTTTTTGGGCTTTGAAGAATTTACAATCAAGCTAATCTGAACTCTAGTTCTTACAACAGAATTTCATATAAGATTTCTAATATTAGCACTGAGACTGCATTCGTACCTTTTTGAAAAGAATATTGGGTCAGATAGGGTCAAATGCCTCACTGGAATAAAAATAGATTATATTTATCATTCTATCCTATCCAAGTAGATTATTCCTCCTCTGTGTAAAGCAGCTAAATTGGTCAGGTATGGTTTTGTTTTCACAAAATTGTTTGAAATGACATTTTGGATATGATCGCAAACTATTTACTGTACTTTTCTAAGGAATCTTGTTAAATTATAGTTTGTCACTTACATAGATGTACTTTTTTTTCCATTTATCAGACAGGCATAATGGTTGGCCTTCTTTGGTTCTTAGAGACTTTCATCTGTCCTCTCAAATTTCAATTCAGTAAATCCTAATCCTTGCTGATTGGAACACATCTAGGTATTACATTTCCTTTTGACAAATTGGAAAGGCATTCCTTCAGGATAAAATGGAGCCTCAAGACAAGATTATTCTCACTCCAAAGGGTAAGATATGAAGTCAGAATAACTAAATTTTTAAATAATTTTTTATTATACAGGTTGTAGTCTTGCAGAAAAATCATGTAGAAAAAAGAGAGCCCCATATACACCCTATTATTAACATTTTGCATTGCTGTGGTAACTTTGTTACAATTTATGAAAAAATATAATTGTCATATTAATTATAATCCATAGTCTATGTTAGGGTATGTCACTGTCTCTGCTATAACCTTATTATTAACACCTTTCATTAGTTTGGTATACTTTTTATAATTCATGAAAGAGCATTTTTATAATCATACTATTAACCATAGCCCATCATTTAAAATAGGGTTCCCTATGTTGTACAGTCTTATATTTTTTCTGTTTATTTTTATTTTAGTAACATAAGTTTGACCTAAATTTCTCTGTTTAACCACATTCACACGTATATTTCAGTGCTGTCAATTACATTCACAATTTTATGCTACTATAACTACTATCCATTTACAAAACCATACAAAAATCCAAATCAAAATTCTGTACAATTTAAGCATTAACTTCCCATTCTGTACACCCAACCCAGTCTCTGGTAAACTATATTCTAGATTCTACCTCTTTGAGTAGATATTTCTAATGATGTCACATCACTGAGATCATACAATATTTGTTCTTTAGTGTCTGGCTTATTTCACTCAACAGAATGTCTTCAAGGTTCAACCATGTTGTCATATGTATCACTTTATTACATTTTATGGCTGAATATTCATTTGTATGTATATACCATATTTTTGTTTATCCATTCTTCAGTTGATAGACACTTGCTTTACTCCCATCTTTTGGCAATTGTGAATAATGCCCCTTTGAACATTGGTAGGCATATATCTCTTTGAGTCCCTGCTTTCAATTGTTTGGGTATATACCTAGAAGTGGTATTGCCAGTTTGTATGGCAATTCCATACTTTGTTTTCAGAGGAACTGCCAAACTGTCTTCCACAGTGGCTCCACAATTTTACATTCCACCCAGAAATGAAGGAGTGTTTCTGTTAATCCACATCATCTCCAACACTTGTCATTTTCTGTTCTTTTTAATAGTACTCATTCAAGTGGGTGTGAAATGCTGTCTCATGTGGGTGGCTTTCTTTGGCCTATTGACTTTATTTTTAACTGTTTTATTCACACATAATACAGTCCACCCAAATTGTACAATCAATAGTTCTCACTATAACCACAGAATTATGCATTCACCACCACAATCAGTTTGAGAAAATTCTCATTGTTGAAAAAAAATAAATTGCATACCCCTGATAATCCTCTGTCATGGCCTGTAAGGGCTTTGCCAGTCCTTAGGCCAAAGAAGACACTGGGCATTTTCTGATACATGAATTTTCATTCAGGGCTTGCTTACAGTGTCAGAAGTCATGAAGAGATCATTTTGGCTCTGTCACAGTGGACAGCCATCACATTTGCAGGGAAGTTGATTGCACACTTAAAGAGGACAGCAAGCCAGTTATAAGGGTTTGAGACAAAGACATTTCTAAGGGTACAAGCACAGGAACTGAGTCTTGTGACATGGTGGGGGGAGTGGTATCTAATAGATAACCATCAGAGTGTTAAAAAGGAAGTAAACTATTAACACTTGATGGCAGGAGGTCTAGAGACCATTTACATATTTCTCCTTTGTGAGACCAAGAGTTTCTCATCTCCTGCTTACTTACCATTTCACATGTTAAAGTTACATGTTAAGATAAATTTACTATTTTTTCTTTGCTGGTATACAAAGATGATAGGTTAAACATTATCTTCCCAGATCATGCAGACTCCTGTGCAATAACAAGTTCCATATGACTGTTTTCCTAAGGCAAGGGGCTGCCACAATCCACCCCTGCACAGCAGTTTGCATTGATCATATGACAGACATTACATTGATAATTCACAGCAACAATATAATAAACAATAGAGCACAATTAACCAGAACATATGTACTACAATTCTATTAATAAGTGGTGTCATTGTCAAGTAAATGAGTTCCACCGTATAAGCAAAGGATTAGAAAATAAATGATGTGGGAACTCCAGGCACAGGGCATTCACCAATGGCCTTGAAGATTGCATACAGCAGCTTGTATGACCTAAGTCAGTTACGGTTTGACCTATTCTCCTTGTAGCATCAGGTGCTAAATGTAATCTGTACCCAAAACTACCTCCTCCCTGAGACTCCCTGAGATACTGTTATCTCTATAATCCTCCCCTCCTCCCTGTTGATAACAATCAACCCCTTCCTACATTGCACTAACCCACTCCCTGCCTTATGCTCTCATACCCATTGGAATGTTGAGCCCTTATAACCAGCTTATTCATCCCTCCAAAGTGTGGACTATTTCCACATTGTGCTCTGAACTGGCCACCATTCAAAGCAGCTTCTGGATCCATTCCGAGAAGCTCCTGATTTCAGGGCAATGCGGCTCAACATCCCTACCCTGCAGGTAAGCCCGATAATAAAAGCTCATGTCTCAGAATACATCTGGTGCTTTCTTTAGTCTTGGGCTGTGACAATTGGTGTGCCAGCCTGGAAATTAAAGAAATCCCAGCCACTGATGACATGAACTTAGGGAAGGGAAAGAGGAAGTCCCCAGGTGGGATACTGGGGTGGCCTGCAACACTTATGTGGGGAGGTGTCCTAGTTTGCTAATGCTGCAGAATGCAAAACACCAGAGATGGATAGGCTTTTATAAAATGGGGGTTTATTTAGCTACACAGTTACAGTCTTAAGGCCACAAAGCGTCCAAGGCAACACATCAGCAATCGGGTACCCTCACCGGAGGATGGCCAATGGCATCCGGAAAACCTCTGTTAGCTAGGAAGGCAGCTGGCATCTGCTCCAAAGCTCTGGCCTCAAAATGGCTTTCTCCCAGGACACTCCTCTCTAGCAAGCTTGCTCCTCTTCAAAATATCACTCACAGCTGCACTCTCTTTTCTCTTTGAGTCAGCTCATTTATATAGCTCCACCGATCAAGGCCCACCCCGAATGGGTGGGGCCACACCTCCATGGGAACATCTCATCAAAATTATCTCCCACAGCTGGGTGGGACACACTCCAAGCAAATCTAACCAGCACCAAAACTTCTGCCCCACACAAGACTACAAAGATAATGGCATTTGGGGGACACAATACACTCAAACTGGCACAGGAGGGGTGGCTACCCTCTTAGATGAATCAGGTCTGCCAAAAGAGTATGGAGATGCATATCACTCCCTGGCTGGACTAATAGCCCTCTGGCTACAGGCTGCAGGTCTAGTAGGATTTCAAGAAAGAAAGGAAAGCCACGAGGCTGATGCAGCAATAGCCTGGCCATTCTTGGAGGCTGTGTGTGCAGCTACAGAAAAGGCCTTAATGGCTGATGTGGCAGTCTGCCACTTAGAAGAAGAATTGAAGTTAGATTGGGATATGCAATTTACCCAAGTCAAATTGAAAGACACTCTGGATAAAAGTTCATAAATATTTGCATGCCAGTACACTAGAGTAAGAGAGCATAAGCTGCCCAAAGAGCAAGTTAGGTATACCCAAGTTCCCCTGATTGGTTCCCTAAAGTGTGGGACCCTGTTGATTCCTCATCAGAAGATGATGAGCCCCTGTCTGACTAGGAAATTAAAACTAAGGAAAATAAGTGTGTGCATCCTCTGGTACAATAAAAGGTGCCTTCTTCCAGATGTTCTGTGGCAATACATCAGTATAATTTACCAGGGTCATTTAATAGCCCTGTCTGGCCAATGGAAAAATCTAATGGTACCTAGCAAATGGCTATTAATTATATCAAAATTTAAAAACTTCTTTGTTTTTAGTTGTGTTGAATATATCTACCTTGTTGCAGGATATGAGTACTCAATTTTGCCAATTTCACTTTGTGTTAAACCTTGTCAAAGCTTGCTTCACTATTTTAGATCCCTCTAGCCAGACTGTGTCCACCTTCACATGGGAAAACCAGCAATGGACATTTGCAGTGCTTCCACAAGGATACCTCCACAGTCCCACCATCTGCCATGAACTGGTAGCACAAGATTTAAAGAAAAGGACACCACCTATGTTTCACTATAATAATGATGCCATGCTAACCAGTAATTCTTTTTCAGAACTAGAAATTGCCACTAGCCGAGTGGTGACCCACCTTGAAAGTCAAGGATGGGTGATAATTACAAAAGCATGGACATTCTGTCAAGTTCTTGGGTATTGTCTGGTTAGGTAAAACTAAAGCTATTCCTTTAGCTGTTGTTGTTAAAATACAAAGTTATCCTATACTGCTAACTCTTCAACAATTAATAGCTTTTCTTGGTTTATTAGGTTATTGGAAACTGTTTATATTCTATTTAAAAAATTTAAAACTGTTGTATACCCTAATTAGAAAAGGAAAAGCATGGGAATGAGATTTTCCATGGCAGGCTGTGTTTATAAAAGCACAAGCATAGGCCTTAATGGGGGTGAACACTGATATATCCTGTGAATTGAATGTGGCCAGTGACAATATTGGCTTTGTGTGGGGTTTGTGGCAAAGGCAACAGGCTAACTCTGCAACTATTAGATTCTGGTCCCAACTTTGGAAGGGCACAAAACTCAAATATAGCCTATTGGAAAAAGCAATTGTGTGCAGCTTAAAGTGCTCTGTTACAAGTGGAAGGTTTAACTCAAAGGTGCCCAGTGGCTACACTCATACAGGGGTGGACACAGGAGACTATAAATAAGCCCCATTCAGGGGGTGCTCAGCTAAGCATGCTGACAAAATGGAAAGCCTACATCTTACAATGCTGAATTTTTAACAATAGCCCTGTGAGTGCAGAGATGCATGAAATTTTAGGACCAATCTCTCATGTGGAGGAGCAGCATGTCCTGCCTCCTTTTGATCTTCCTGAGGTGGCTTCTCCCATGGCCACCATTGATGGACAAGGGAGTATACTTGTCTCTGCATGGTATACTGACAGATTGGCACTTAGGCAACATGCTACCTGGATGGCCGTGACTGCCCAGCCAAGTATGACCATCATCTGGTGAGAGACTGGAATTTTGCAAAGCAGCCAATGGGCTGAGCTGTGGGCTGTATAGATGGTAATTGTCCATGAACCAGGAGACACCTTGACTGCTCACAAAATTGGGCCATATATTGAGGCCTCACAATACGGATGGCCACATGGAAGCAGGAGCAATGGATGGTGGTCGACCACCGCATATGGGTGAAGGAACTGTAAGAAGACATCTGGGTGGCCTGCCAGAAATATAAGGTAACTGCTTTCCATATTTCCTCCCATAATGTTAACTCATTGCCAGGTAATGGAGAAGTGGTTGCCCTAGTGAAATTCTGCAGCTTAACAGCATGAGGCAACTGAATGGCTGCATTGGAAAACTGAGCACCAAGGGTGCCAGACCACATGGAAGCTGGTGCAGCAGTTTCAGCTGCCTATCACCCAACAAGAGTTAAAAGGAGTAGAGGGCACTAGCTCCTCCTGCTCACTGTGACAGCCCAGAATGCTTCCTTACTGACTTGGACTCATTGGCTGAGACCAGATTCCTCTCACCTGGTGGCAAGTAGACTATATTGACCCCTTCATCTGTCCAAAGGGGCAAAATATACCTTCACCACTGTAGATACAGCTACAGGACTGCTGCTGGCCTTCCCAAGGGTCAAGGCCAACTAGCAAGCTGCCATATGTAGCTTAAAAAAATTAAGTGCTTTTTCCTTGATCACCACACACATGGACAGTGATGGGGGACCCCCTTCACTGGGCAATTAACCCAGGCCTGGGCTACAGAACATAGTGTCCTTTGGACTTTTCACTTTCCCTATAACCCCACAGCAGCTGGGTTAATTGAAAGAATGTATGGCATTTTAAAGGAACACTTAAAGGATGATAGAAACTCCTTATAACAATGGACTCAACAACTGTACCTGCGTTAACTCCAGACCCAAAGCAGCAGCCCCTACTCCTGTGGAAATGGTAACTATGGGGCCCATGGAAGTCTTACAAATTCAAATAAGGAGGCCAGCTGCCCTCAAGTTTCAGCAAGGCAGTGATAATAATCTGCTCTTGCCAGTGCCACAAAAACTAGAATTTGGGGAAGATAAGATCAATTGGCTCTGGTTCTGGCACATGCAGCCAAGCTGGTTGAGAATCCTAAGTCCATGGGATATTTACTGTGCCAAACATTATTTGTATTCCCCATCTGGGGCCCCCATCCCCCAGGGAAATGTATGCATAATTTTGCAACCCCAAACTAATGGTACATATGACCCTGAAGGGCTCCCCACATGGGGAGAAAGTAGGGCACTTAAGCAAAAACCCTTCACCTGGAATTCCTCTATCCATTAATGAAAACTCAGCTTATATATTGTTCCTACATGTGCTATTAATTCTTGTTAAAAATTGTATATTACTGTTTCAACAATGCATTAACTAAAATGTATTTAGCATTATTCTTACAAGTTTTAATTTTAGTGGTATTTGTCTGCTGTAGAATGTTTGCTTGAAAACAGTTTCCAAAAGTATTTTGGTAACTTAAATATATGAGATATAAAGAATGTTTTGTATGAAAAGGAAAAGGAATGTAGTTTTGTCCTAAATGACTGGTTGTTTCAGAATGGAAAAGAGAAAATGTAGGAAAATCCCATTCCCATGCTTTTCCTTTTCTAATTAGGGCATACAAATGTTTTAAAATTAGTACAAGATAGAGTATAAACTGTTTCCAATAACCTAATAAACCAAGAAAAGCTATTAATTGTTTAAAAGTAAGCAGCTTAGGATAACTTTGTATTTTAACAACAGCTGAAGGAATAGCCTAAGTTTTACCCAACCAGACAATACCCAAGAACTAGATAGGATAGTCAGGCTCTTCTGGAGGTTTCCACATTTGAAGGTATACTTTTGGAAGAACAGCAAGTGTCCATTGTTTTTTTATCCACACAGAGGTGGACACAGGCTGGCTGGAGGGATCCAAAATACTAAAATTAGCCTTAGCAAGGTTTAACACAAAGTGAAATTGGCTTAATTGAGTACTCCTATCCTTCAACAAGGTAGCTATATTAGGACAGCAACAAACAATGGAGGAGTTACTTTATTTATCTCTCTATAATCAATAGTCATTCTCTATGAGCCATTAGACATTTTTACTGGTGGGTGAAAGGCTCTCTGCACATATCATGTGATTAAGCAGCTCTTCCTTATAAAGTTTTACTGCCCAGCTTAATGAACCTTTGCTCCTTAGGTAATTTACTCCACAGTTTATGGGGTAAGACCCCTTCCTGCAGCCATACTACTTTGCATTGCTTTACCAGCCAATTAAAAATGAATGGGTGTCAATGTTGGTCCCCAGCAAGCACATCAGCTGCCACAGGGAAGGGTGAGTGGAGATTGTGGCTAGTTTGCTTATCTGATACCCAGCAAGCAAAGCGCTATCCATGCCACTATCCCATAGCCATAGCTACCAGTTCATTAATGGTTTTCCAGGTTTTTGTTGCTATTGGTTACTGATGTCTCTTAATTCAGTCAGGGAAATCTCCCAGGATGAAATGAGCAACTTTTGATTAGGAGCTGCTGCTATTGACCCACCATCTTCCCTTCTTGGGGGATCAGGGCATTGAATTTCCTCTGTTTTAACCCTTTATTGGACCAGAGGTCAAACATACTTATTCTCCTTAGTTTTAATTTCCCAGTTAGACTGGGGCTCCTCATCTTTCAATAAGGAATCAACAGGGCTCCACACTTTATGGTCCCAGTTATGGGAGGATGGAATATACCTACTTATCCTTTGGGCAGCTTATGCCCTTTTATTTTAGTGTTCTGACATGCCAGTATTTCTAAACTTTTATCCAGAGCATCTTTCAATTCTGCTTGTGCTAGCCTATCTCTTTCTAGCTTTAATTTATTTTCCAGGTTGCTTACAGCCACCTTTGCTGTTAAAGCATCCTCAGTAGTGGCATATACAGCCTCTAACAAAAACCAGCCTACTGCAGCCAGAATCTGGCAGCCCTTTTCTCCTTTCTGAATCCCCAATGCTCCTGTGGCCTGCTGCAGTATGTCTATTAATCCTGCTGGAGAGATGCAAGCACTGTTGTATTCCCTTGGTGAGTCCCATATATCCAGAATGGTAGCCACTTCTTCACACATTGATGTTCCAGGCCACCCTGGTATCCCTCCTGGGTCCAATGCTCCTGTGGCCTGATGTAGGATGGCTATTAGTCCAACTAGAGGGTTATGCATATTTCTATACTCCCTCAGCAGATTGCATTCATCTAGGATGGTAGCCACCCCTCCCTTCCCACACAGACATCAATTCATCTGGGAAGGTGGGCATCCCTCCCCACATAGATGTTGCAGACAACCCCAGTATCCCACACAGGGACTTCTCCTTTGCCTTCTCCAAGTTCATGTTATCAGTATCTGGGATTTCTTTAGTCTCCAGGCAGGTGGCTACTTGATTCTCCTGGCTGGATCCCCAATTGTCGCATCCTGTGAGGGCTTTGCCAGTCCCAAGGCCAAAGAAGACACTGAACATTTTCTGATACTTGAACTTTCATTCAGGGCTTACTTACAGGGTGGGAAGTTGAAAAGACATCATGATGGTTTGTTCATGCCAGGTGGCCATTGCGTATGCAGGGAAGTTGACCACATGCTTAAAGAAGACAGCAAGCCAGTTATAAGGGTTTGAGACAAAGATGTTCCTAAGAGTACAAGCACAGGAACTGAGTCTTGTGATGTGGGGAGGGGGAGTGATCTGATAGATAACCACCAGAGTGTTAAAAAGGAAGTAAACTATTAACACTTGATGGTGGGAGGTCTTGGGACCATTTACATCTTTCTCCTTTGTGAGACCAAGAATTTCTCACCTCCTGCTTACTTCTCACTTCACATTTTAAAGTTACATTTTAATGTTAATTTACCATTTTTTCTTTACTGGTTTACAAAGATGATAGTTTAAACATTAGTCCAGGTCATACAGACTGCTGTGCAATGACAGGTTCCACAGACTTGTTTTGCTCAGGCCAGGAGCTGCCACACCCTGTAAAAAATTAACATTTAGCTTTGGTATCACACCTTTGCTACAATTGATGAAAGAGTATTACAATGTTAATATTAACTATAGTCCTTAGTTTGCACTAATTGTATTTTTCCCATATACCACTCTAATATTAACACATTGTAATTGTGATGTAAGTTTGTTGTAGTTCCTGTAACAGCTTTCTTATATTTGTACAATAAACCATAGTCATCATCCACACAGGGTTCACTATGGTACACAGTCCCATATTTTAACCTCTAGCTTTCTTTCTTGTGACATACATGAACCCATATTTCCCCTTTCAACCATACTCACACTCAGCATTGTTAATTACATTTTCAATATTGTACTACAATCACCTCTACCATTTCCAAACATTTACAATCCACATATTAAAAATTCTATACAGCTTAAGAATCATTGACCAATTCTCTACCCTGTTTCTATCTACTGGTAACCTGTACTCTAGATTTTAACTGAAAAAGTATGCTTATTTTATTTAGTTCCTATCAGTGAGGCCATACAATATTTGTCTTTTTGTGTCTGGCTTAATTCACTCAACATACTGTCTTCAAGTTTCATCCATGTTGTCACACGCATCAGGACTTCATTTCTTCTTACAACTGTATAATATTCCATCATGTGTACACACTACACTTGTTTATCCACTCATCAGTTAAAGGATACTTGGGCTGTTTCCATCTTTTGATAATTGTGAATAATGCAGCTATGAACATCAGTGTGTAAATATCTGTTCACTTCCCTTCTCTCAGTTTTTCTTATATACCCAATAGCAGGAATGCTGGATCACATGCAATTATATACTTAGCTTCCTGAGGAACCACCAAACTGTGCACCTTCTTCATTTCCACCAGCAGTGGATGAAGGTTCCCATTTCTCCACATCTTCTCCAACAATTGTAGTTTTCTATTTTTTAATAGTGGCTGCTCTAGTAGGTGAAATGATATATCCATTGTGGTTTTCATTTGTGTTTCCCTAGGAGGTAGTGATGTTGAACATCTTTTCATGTGCTTTTAGCCATTTGATTTTCTCTTTGAAAAACTGTCTATTCAAGTACTTTGCCCATTTTTAATTAGGCTCTTTGTCTTTATTGTTTATTTGTAGGATTTATTTATATACTCTGGATATTAAACCCCTTATCATATATGTGGTTTCCAAATATTTTCTCCCATTGAGTAGATTGCATTTCCACTTTCTTGGCAAAGTCCTTTAAATTAAAAAAGAGTTTAATTTTAAGGAGGTACAATTTATTTTTTTCTTTCATTGCTTGTACTCTGGAAAATCTAAGAAACCACTGCCTACCATATGCTCTTGAAGATTCTTCCCTACAATTTCTTCTAGGAGTTATATGATCTGGGCAATCATATTATGTCTTTGATCAATTTTGAGTAAATTTTTTATAAGGTGTAAGATCAGGGACTTCTTTCATTCCTTTTGATATGGATATCTAATTCTCCCAGTACCGTTTGTTGAATAGACTTTTCTATCCCAGTTGAGTGGACTTGGCAGCCTTATCAAATATCAGTTGAACATAGATGTGAGGGTCAATTCATTTCCATTGGTTAATATATCAATCTTTATGCCATTACCATGCTCTTTTGATCATTATAGCTTTGTAATATGTCTTAAAGTCAGGAATGTGAGTCCTCCAACTTTATTTTTCTTGTCAAGATGTTCATGGCTATTGAGGAAGCTTACCTCTCAAATAAATTTGATAATCAGTTTTTCCATGTCTGCAAAGTAGGATGTTGGAATTTTGATTGTGTTTGCATTGAATCTGTAAATAAATTTGGGTAGAATTGACATCTTAATTATATTTAGTCTTCCAATCCATGAACACAGAATGCCCTTCCATCTATTTAGGTCTCTTTTGATATTTTAGCAAAATTGTGTGTTTTTTTTGAGTGCAGGTCCTTTATACCTAAGTTATATTTATTCATAGCTATTGATCCTTTTGGTTGCTATTGTAAATGGATTTTTTTCTTGATTTTCTCCTCAGATTACTCTTTACAAGTGTATAGAAACACCACTTGTTTTTACATGTTGATCTTGTATCCTGCTTCTTTGCTGAATTCATATATTAACTCTATGAGCTTTCTTGTAGATTTTTAGGGACTTTCTTATATATAATCTGGTCATCTGCACATAGTGAAAGTTTTACCTCTTACTTTCTTATTTGGATACCTTTGACTCCTTTTCTTTGCCTAATTGATCTAGTTAGAACTTCCAGCATGATGTTATGACAGTGGGCATCCTTGTCGTGTACCATATATTAGAAGAAAAGTTTACTGTCTTTCCCCATTGAGTACTACAATATCTGTGGTTTTCATATACACCTTTTATCATGATGTGGAAGTTCCTTTCTATTTCTATCTTTCCCAGTGTTTTTGTAAGGAAGTAATGATCAATTTTGTCAAATGCTTTTTCTGCATCAACTGAGATGATCATGTGTTTTTCCCCTTTAATTTGTTAATGTGGTATATTACATTTATTGATTTGCTTGTGTTGAACCAACATTGCATACCTGGGATAGATCCTACTTGATCATGGTGTATAATTCTTATGATGTGCTATTTGATTTGACTTGCTAATGTTTTTTTTTTTTTTTTGAGAATTTTTACATCTATATTCCATACAGAAGTTTGTAATTTTCTTTCTTGAACTATCTTTATCTGGCTTTGGTATTAGGATGATGTTAACTAAGTTAGGTAGTGTTCCTTCCTTTTCAACTTCTCAGATTTTGAGCAGGATTGCCATTAATCATTTATGGAATAATTGAGATACTTCACCTATGAAACCATCTGGTTTGGACTTTCGCTTGTGAAGAGGCTTCTGATGATCATTTCAATCTCTTTACTTGTGATTGATTTGTTGAGGTCTTCTATTTCTTCTAGAATCAGTGAAAGTTGTTCCTGTGTTTCTAGGAAATTGTCCATTTCATCTAAGTTGTATAACTGTTGGCATATAATTTTTCATGGTATCCTCTTATGAATTTTATGTTTCTCTGGGACAGTAGTAATGACATTGTTGATTTTGTTTATTTGAATCTTCTCCCATTTTTTCCTTGTCAGTCTAGCCAATTGTCAATTTTATTGATCTTTTCAAAGAATCAAATTTTGTTTTTTTAATCTCTATATTTTTTTATTCTTGATTTCATTTATTTCTGCTCCAATCTTGATATTTCTTTTGTTCTTCCTGCTTTGGAATTAGTTTGCCATTCTGTTTTCTAGTTCCTCTAGGTGTACAGTTAGGTCTTCAATTTTAGCTCTTTATTCATTTTTAATGTAGTCATTTAGGGCTATACATTTCATTCTCAATACTGCTTTCACTGTATCCCATAAGTTTTGATGTGTTGGGTTCTCTTTTTCATTTTTCTCCAAATATTTTTTCATTTCTCTTGTAATTTCTTCTGTGACCCAGTGATTGTTGAAGAGTGTGCTGTTTAACCACCATATATTTGTGAACTTTCAAGTTCATCAGTTATTGATTTCCACCTTCATTCCATTATGATCATACAAAGTGATTGGCATAATTTCAATCTTTTTTTAATTTATTGAGAACTGTTTTGGGACCCAATGAGTGGTCTATCCTGGAGAATGTTCCATGAGTACTTGAGAAGAATATGTTTACCCCTTTCTGGGGGTGCAATATTGTATATATGTCTCTTAGGTCTAGTTCATTTAACATGTTAGGCAAGTTCTCTGTTTCCTTATTAAGACTATGTCTAGATGTTCTAAGTATTGATGAGAGTGGTATATTGAAGTCTCCAACTATTATTGTAGAAAAGTCTATCTGTACCTTCAGTTTTGCCATTTTTTGCTTCATATACATTGGGGCAATATGGTTAGGTGCATAAATATTTATCATTGCAATTTCTTTTTGGTGAATTGACCCTTTTATTAGCATATAACATCATTCTTCATCTCTTTTAACAGTTTCGCATTTAAAGTCTATTTTTTTTTTAACATAGCTACACTATCCCTTTTCTGATTACTGTTGGCATGGAATATCTTTTTTCAACCTTTTGTTTTCAACCTACTTATGTACCTGAGATTCAAGTGTGTCTTTTGTAGACAGCATATAGGTGGATCATGCTTTGTTATTCATTCTGCCAATCTGTGTCTTTCAATTGGCAGAATACAAAATGCAATGATAAAAGTGATTAAAATTCAATTATATTACCATATAGGCAGTATTTACTTCAACCATTTTAACATTTGGATTTTATATATCACATTTTATCTTCTTTTTTTACTGTTCCATTTACCCTTACTGATAATATTCACTTATGCACTCTTTTCCAAACCTCTGCCTTCTGTGTTTTCCTTTCATCCTGTAGAAGTTCCTTTCATATTCCTTGTAGGACATGTCTCTTGTTGACAAACTCTCTCAGTTTCTGTTCATCTGTGAATATTTCTAACCTCTCCTCATTTTGAAGGAAAGTTTTGCCAGATAAAGAATTTGGGACTGGCAGTTTTTCTCCTTCAGTGTTTAAATACATCATATTACTGTCTTCACACATCCATGGTTTCTGATGAGAAATTGACACTTAGTCTCATTGCATTTCCCTTGCATGTGATGAATCTCTTTTCTCTTGCTGCTTTCATAATTCTCTTCTTATCTTTGGCATTTGACATTCTGATTAATATGTGTCTTTGAGTCAGTCCACTAGGATTTATTCTGTTTTATCTATGGCTGTGCTTCTTGGACATGTACATTTGTCTTTCAAGACATTTGAGGGATTTTCAGCCATTATTTCCTCAAAAAATTCTTTCTGCCCCTTTCCCTTCTCTTCTTCTTCTAAGACATTCATGACAAGTATATTTGTGTGTTTCATGCTGTCTTTCAGTGCTCAGAAGACCTGCTCAATTTTTTTTCCATTCTTTTCTCTATCTGTTCTTTTGTCTGTAACATTTTAGATGTCCTATCCTCTTCTTTGATTGCTGATCCTTTCTTCTGTCTGCCCAAATCTACTGTTGTGTGAGTAATGTATTTTTAATCTCTTAAACTGTGCCTTTCATTTTCAGAAGTTCTGTTATCTTTTAAACATCTTTTTAATTTGAAATATAACATTCAGAAGAGTGATAAATTTCAAAATACAGTTTAACAAGTAATTATAGAGCAAACTTAAAAGTCTAGTATGTGTTGCAGTTCCACAATTTTGGTTATTTCCTTCTAGATGTTCTAATATATTATATTAAAAAGAAATATCTATATAATGATTCAGCAGTCATAATCATTTGCTAAATCCTATCTTCTCTGTTATATCTCCTCCATCTCATTTTATAATTCTCTCAATCTTCAAGGATATTTGGGCAATGATCATCCTAACTCCTTCATGTAGAAAAGGGGTGTTGACATTATGGGGTAACAGGATTCAACTGATTGATATTCTCAGAGAGACTGTTACCTCTGGATTTCAGGGCTTATCTGGTGTAGGAAAAACCTGGAGGTTTCAAATTTCTGATAAGTAAACTTAGTGAGTGAAACTTTTATAGAGTCTCAACTAGAGCCCTAGATAGTCTTTAAGGTTTTCAGGAATACTGTTTTTGGGGGCTTGGCATAACATGGCAATTTGCAATACCTAGCTGAAGCTTGCATAATAGTAACCTCCAGAATAACCTCTCAACTCTATTTGAAATCTCTTAGGCACTGGAACCTTATTTTGTTACATTTCTTTTCCCATTTTTGGTCAAGAAGCCATTGTCAATCCCATTATGCCAGAGACAGGCTCATCCCTGGGAGTCATGTCCCACACTTCCAGGGAGATTTACACCCCTGAAAATCATGCCTCAGCTGGGGGGGGGGGTATTTCATTTATTTTCAGAGTTTTACTTAGAGAGAGAGAGAGACTGAGGCCACATCTGAGTGACAAAAGAAGTTCTCTGGAGTGACTCTTAGGCATCATTATAAGCAGGCTTAGTTTCCCCATTGCTGAAATAATTTTCATAACAAGCCTCACAATTGAGGGCTTGGCTTATGAAATTGGGAGTCCCTAGTTCTTGAGACAGTTTCAGGAATTTCCCAGGTGGGGAAGTTTAATAATTCCATAGTTTTTCTCCCTTCCCTCAAGAGACCTTGCAAATACTTTCTTGTTATCTGTTTAACATACCCCGGAATGTATCAGGTATTACGTTAAGCTATACAGACTTCCAGTTCTCATTGCCTATTTTAGAATCCATGTATTTAGGTTGTTTAAATGAACTGGCCAGACAGGTTAAGTTAGATTGTGTGCTACAGAAAATTTCAATTTTGTACAAAATAAATATCTCTTCCTTTGATCTCACACAGAAAGTGAAGTTTTCGAATACAGACAATAGCATCCTTTACCCCATATTCTGATTTACATTCATCTGAACAAGATCAGCTTGTTCCTATCTCTAATTGAAGCCTGATCTCTTTTTCAGCTTCTTTAACAGTTCTGTATAGAGTAGTGCTGACTTTTCAAAGCTGCAGAACTCTACCTCTGATTCTTAGGTGTAACACATGTACCCAAAGTTCCAGGGAAATACCAGGTTATACACATAGAGCACAGCATCTCAGAATTTAGAAATAATACTTAAAACTCAGGAATAAATGTGACTGCTCTAACAGTTTACAATCTAGGCACTAATTTTCTTATAAGTATTTTCTAAATGAGACCATATGATATTTGTCCTTTTGTTTCTGGCTTATTTGGCTGAACATAATGTCCCCAAGATTCATTCACCTCTTCCATGCCTCTCAATTTCCTTCCTTTCTGTAGCAGAACAATATCCCATCATATGTATGTACACAGTTCACTCCTCCACTCTTCTGTTGATGTACACTTTGGACTCCTCCATTCATTGGCTATTGTGAATAATGCTGCCTTAAGGATCAGTATGAAAATGTCTATTTGAGACCCTGCTTTCAGTTCTTCGCAGTATATTCCTAGTAATGGGATTGCCTAATTAGATGTCAATCCTAAGCCTCCTGTGGATCCACTACACTACCCTTCAGAGCGGCAGCACCATTCATTTATCCTACCAACATTGAATAGGTACACCTCTCTCTCCGTATTTTCTCTGGCACTTGAATCTTTTTCTTTCTTTCTTTCTTTGTTTATTTTGAATCTGCAGGTTTTGTTAAGATATAGTCATATAGTGTATATTGTATCCAAAATAATGTCTCACATTTAAATTAAACCTCAGTAACAAGTTTGTACATATTAAGTATCCACTCCCCCTTCTCTAGCTTCTAAGTCCCCTATATTCTACATTTTAAGACTTTCAGTTTACATTTTTAGGAGGTTCATATTAGTGAAATCATACTATATATACCCCTTTGTGCCTGGCTTATTTCACTCAGCATTTTGTCCTAAATCTTCATCCATGCTGTCACATGCTTCAGGACCTCATTCTTTCTTACCACTGCATAATATTCTATTATATGTATATATCACATTTTGTTCATCCACTCATCTGTTAATGAGCATTTCGATTGTTTCCGTCTTTTGGCAATTGTGAAAAATTATGCTAAGAACATTGGTGTGCAAATGTATGCTTGTGTCACTGCTTTCAGATCTTCTGGGAATATACAAGGTAGTGGAATTGCCAGGTCATAGGGCAACTCACTGGTTTTCTGAGGAACTGCTAAATGATCTTCCACAGCAGCTGTACCATTATACAATACCACCAGCAGTGAATAAGTATTCCAATTTTTCCACATCTCCAACATTTATAGTTTCCTGTTTGTTAATGGCACCCATTGTTATAGGTGTGAGATGATATCTCATTGTGGTATTGATTTGCATTTCCATAATAGCTAATGAAGATGAATATCTTTTCATGTGCTTTTTAGCCATTTGTATTTCCTCTTCAGAAAAATGTCTGCATGTATCTTTTTCCCATTGTATAAAGGGGTTGTTTATTCTTTTGTTGTTGAGTTGTAGGATTTATTTATATATACTGGATGTCAAACCTTTATCACATATATGGTTTCCAAATATTTTCTTCCATTGAATTGGCTGCCTCTTCATCTTTTTGTCAAAATTCTTTGAGACACAAAAGCATTTGATTTTGAGGAGTTCCTATTTATGTATTTTTTCTTTCACATTTTATGCCTTCAGTGTAAGGTCTAATAAGCTACCTCCTATTACTAGGTCTTGAAGATGTTTCCCCATATTTTCTTACAGGAACTTTATGTTACTGGCTCTTATATTTAAGTCTTTGATACAACTTGGGTTAATTTTCTATAGGGTGTGATATAGGGGTATACTTTCATTCTTCTGAATATGGATGTCCAGTTCTCTCAGTCCCATTTGTTGAAGAGACTATTCTTTCCCAGTTCAGTGGATTGGGGGCCTTGTCAAAAATCAATTGACCATAATTCTGGGGGACTATTTCTGAACTTCAGTTTGATTCCATTGATCAATATGTCTATTTTTGTACCAATACCATGCTGTTTTTACCACTGTGACTTTATAATAAGCTTTAAAGCCAGAAAGTATAAGTCATCCACTTTGTTCATTTTTTTAGGAGGTTTTGACAATTCAAGTTCCCTGTCCCTTCCAAATAAATTTGATAACTAGCTTTTCCAAGTCTGCAGAATAGATTGTTGGAATTTTTATTAGTATTGTGTTGAATCTGTAAGTCAGTTTGGGTAGAATTGATATCTTAATGACTTTAGCCTTCCCATCTATGAACATGGAATATATTTCCACCTATTTAGGTCTTCTTTGATTTCCTTTAGCAACATTTTGTAGGTTGTTTGTGCATTTCTAGGAAATTATCCATTTCCTGAAAGTTGTCTAGTTTGTTGGCATGGAGTTGTTCCTAGTATCCTTTTATGATCTTTTTCATTTCTACAGGGTCAGTGGTAATGGCCTCCCTCTTATATTTTATTTTATGTATTTGAAATTTCTCTTATTCTTTTTGTTATTCTAGCTAAGCATTTGCCAATTTTTATTTTATCTTCTCAAAGAACCAACTTTTGGTTTTATTGCTTCTCTCTACTATTTATTTTGTTCTCTATTTCATTTATTTCCTCTCCAATCTGTTATTTCTTTCCTTCTGCTTGTTTTGGGATTAGTTTTCTGTGTTATTTTCCCAGTTTCTGCTGTTGTTTAGTTAAGTTATTGGTTTAAGCTCTTTATTCATTTTTAATGTAGGAATTCAGAGCTATAAATTTCCCTCTCAGCACTGGTAGTGCTGCATTCCATAAGATCTGATATGTTGTGTTCTCATTTTCATTTATCTCAAATTATTTACTGATTTACATTGTAATTCCTTTTTTGACCCCGTGATTGTTTAAGAGAATGTTGTTTAACATCCATATAATTGTGAATTTTCCAGTTCCCCATCTGTTATTGATTTCCAGCTTCATCCCATTATGGTCAGATAATTTTTTGTGTAATTTCAGTTTCTTTTAATGTATTGATATGTTTTTTGCCACAACATATCGTCTATCCTGGAAAATGTTCCATGAGCACTTGAGGAGAATGAATATCCTGCTGCTTTTGAGTTCAATATGCTATATGTGACAGGTCTATTTCATTTACTACATTATTTAGCTTCTCTGTTTCCTTATTAATCCTGTGTTTATATGTTCTATCTATTGAAAACAGTTGTGTGTTGAAGTCTCCCACTATTATTGTAGAGACATCTATTACTTCCTTCAGGTTTGCCAGTGGTTGCCTCATGTATTTTGGGACACCTAGATTGGGTGCATATATATTTGTGATTGTTATGTCTTCTTGATAAGTTGCCCCTATATTAGTATAAAAGATCTTCTTTGTCTCTTATAACATTTTGCATTTGAAGTCTATTTTGCCTGATATTAGCATAGCTACCCTAGATTATTATTATTATTATTTTTTTTTTTTTGGTTACTCCATGTGTGAAATATTTTTTCCCATCCTTTCAGTTTCAAGTTATTTGTGTCTTTGGTTCTAAAAGGATTCTTTTGTAAACAGCATACATATGGATCATATTTTTTTATCCATTCTACAAATCTGTGTCTTTTGATTGTGGAGTTTAAACCGTTAACATTCAATGGTATTATTGCAGAAGCAGTACTTACTTGAACCGCTTTATCCTTTGGCTTTTATTTGTCAGATCTATTTTTTCTCTCTTTTTATATTTTTAGTTAACCTTACTGGTAATCTTCATTTCTGTATTCCCCTATAGGCCTCTCTCCTGTCTTTCCTTTTCAGCCAGCAACGCTCTCTTTAGTATTTCTTATAAGGCAGACTTGTTTTTAAAAATCTCTCTCATCTTCTGTGAATATTTTTTAACTTTCTATCATTTTTGGAGGACATCTGTACTGGATAAAGAATTCTTGGCAGGCATTTTTTCTCTTTCAGTATCTTAAATATATCATACCACTGACTTCTTGCCTCCATGATTTCTGATGAGAAATCAACACATTCTTATTTAGCTTCCCATGTATGTGGTGAATCATTTTTCTCTTGTTGCTTTCGGAATTCTCCCTTCCTCTTTGGCATTGGACAGTCTAATTAATATGTGTATTGGAGTGAGTCTAATTGAATTTATTCTGTTTAAATTATGTTGGGTGTCTTGGGTTTGCATATTTATGTCTTCTATAAGGTTTGGGAAAATTTCAGCCGTTAATTCCTCAAATGTTCTTCCTGGCACTTTTGCGTTCTCTTTTTCTCTGGGACAACCACAATGAGTAGTTTGTGCACTCCATTTTGTCACCTGTTTCCCTGGGACCCAAATCAAATTTGTCCATCTTTTCTCCTTTTTTCTTTTGTCTGGATTTGATCCTCTTCTAGGAGATTTCCTTTTGCTTTTTCAAATATGCTGTTTTAGGTCTCTAGTGTATTTTTAATTTAATCTATGGTGTCTTTCATTTCCATAAGATCTGTTTTTTTATGAATTCTTTCAAACTTTCTTTATGCTTATCCAGTGTTTTCTTAATAACCTTTATCACTTTAGCCATCTTATTGAATTTGTTTATGAAATTTGTTTGAACATCTTTGTTTACTTGTACCAGATTCTTTATCTCCTCCAACTTTTTAATTTGTTCCTTTGAGTGTGACATACCTTCCTGCATTTTATTATGCCTTTTTAGTTTTTGCTGGTATCTGGTCATCTGATTATCTAGATAGATATATTCTGATTATCAGTTTCCCGCTCATGTCTAGGATTTTGTGGTTGGTTTGGTTTATATTAAGGCTCTTCCTTGACCATTGCATTGTCAGTATATCCTGGGCAAAACAAGGCAGTGTATCCACACAAGGGGGCATAGACCAGATCCAATGGGCCCTGGGAAACAGTGTGGAAAGACTCCAAAATGCCCTTTTCCCCCTTCACTTTCTAGCTTGCCCTTCAGCCCTATGAAGGCAGGCTTTTATGACTTTTTGCCAAATCCATCTCTGAAGAAATTGAAACAGTGTTGCCTGCTGATGTCTGACTGGGAGGGTCTAAAACTGCTTGGATCTCATGTCCTCACTTTGCTGACCAATATCTGGCTCATTGTTGTACTTTGTTCCCCTCTATAATTGGAGCAGAGGACTTCTGCAGCCATCTGAGTCCACAGAAGTTCCCCAGTCAAGCATTGAGCCACCCACCACTGCTTCTCTTAAGGGTGGGGGATAGGCATCAGGAGCTTTGGAGGGAATTACTCACAGGCTCTGAACACAGTTTCTCAATCTCTTTGTCCTGCACTTCCCTGGGCATTGTACTGACATCCCCTGGTCCCTGGATCCTTGAACACTTGATTTAGACAGTTTCTGACTGGTTGTTCACTGTTTTGGGGAGAGAAGTAGATACTGCCCCTCCCTCACTAATCCTCCATTTTGGAAGCTCCTCCTAAGGACCCTTTTAGATTCAGAACTCCTCAGTGTCTTGTGTTCTGAACTGAGTCTCTGTGCACTTGGGTCCCTGTGTCTGGATATGCATGGGGATCCAACTCACTGCTGTGAATTTTTTATGGCCTTTGTCCCTGGTGAGAAGTGGGAAGGATCTGGGCCACAATCACTGAGCAATTATCAAGCTGTGTGTGATCAAATGAGGGGAAGGGAAGAAGACTGGCTGGTCCAGGACAGAAGGTTCCCACCTGATATTTTTCTTTTTTTTTTTTTTTTTTCTATTTAGTTTTATAAAGTCCTTCTCCATCCTCTACTTTCCTCTAAATTTCTAAGCAAATGAGATTTGTCTCTTTTTTTTCCCTGAATCTCTGGGGAAGTTTCTTCAGGCAATGTCTTACATCCCTATGTTAATGATGTCCTGAATTTATTTTTTAGTTTAGTTTCAATAGATTTTTTAGAAAGTTTTAGTATTTTCTGTGTATAACATCATGTCATCTGGAATGGATTAGCTACTTCCTTTCCAATACTGACTATTATATTTCCTTTTCCTGTCTAATTATCCTGTATACAAAGTCCACTAAAATGTTGAATAGCACAGTAGGGTGCATTCAGTCTTTCAACATTAGGTAGTATCATGTTAGCTATGAGCTTTTGAATTCTATTACTAGTTTGTTGAGTGTTTTCCTCCTGAAGGGTGTTGGATTTTGTCAAATGATTAATCTTCTTATAATGATATGATCATGAGTTTTCCACTTAATTCTGTTAATATAATGCATTACATTGATTGATTTTCACATGTTGTAACAGCCTTTCATTCCTAGCATAAACCTTTCTTTGTCATACTGTATTATCCCTTTTATATATTCTTGGATTTTCTTTGCTAGTATTTTCTTGAATATATTGCATCTATATTTTATAAGTAATTTTGGTCTATAATTTTCTTTTTTATTGTGATGTCTTTTGAATCAGTGTAATACTTACTTTATAGAATGAGCTGAGAAGTTTTACCCCCTCTTCTATTTTTCTTGGAAGAGATTTTCCCATAAATTCAATAGTGACGACCCCTCTTTCATTCTTGGTTTTATTAATTTGAGTCTTTTCTCTTTTTTCTTTGTCAGTCTAGCTAAAAGTTTGTCAATTGTGTTCATCATTTGAAGAACTTACTCTAGGTTTAATTAATTTTCTCCTTTATTTTTCTTTTTTCAATTTCACTTAGTTCCCCTCTAATCTTTATTATTTCCTTCTTTTTGAATGCTTCAATTTTACTTTTGTTTTTCAAGCTTAACCTATATGATCAGTTATTAATTTCAGATCTTCTTTTATATTTAGGTATTAAAACCATAAATATCCCTCCAAATACTGCTTTAGCTGCTTCCCATATGTTTCATATGTTTTGATTTTGTTTTCATTTATCTCAATGAATTTTTCTACTTCTCTTGTGATTTCTATTTAACCAATTAGTTATTCAGGAGTGAACTGTTTAATTTCCACATGTTTGTGAATTTCTCAAATTTCCTGTTATTGATTTATAATTTCAATCTATTGTTGTCAGAGAAGGTACTTTTTATGATTTTAGTCCTTTTAATTCTATTGAGGCTTGTTTTATGAATTTGCATGTGATCTATCATGAAGAATGCATTGTGTATACTTGAAAAGAATGGGTATCCTGCTGTTTTTGGTGAAGTGTTATGTAGAAGTCTGTTTTTATTTTATTGGTTTATAGTGCTAGCCAAATCTTCTTCTTCATACCTAGTTATTCTCTACATTATTTTCATGTGCCTTCAGATTTCTATCTGATTTTACTTTTTTCAGCCCAAGCACTTTAACATTTCACATAACATGGGTTTGTTTGCAATGAATTCTCTAGGTTTATTCATCTTCAAATCTCTTTATTTCACCCTTTATTTTTTAAAGATAATTTTAATGGATATATAATTCTTGGTTGCCAGATTTTTTTTTCCTTTCAGCATTCTGAGTAAGTTGTCACACTGCTTCTATCCTCTGTTGTTTCTGATGAGAAATTGCTTGTTAATCTTATTGGGGTTTCCTTTACTTGATAAGTCATTTTTTCTCTTGATGCTTACAATAACTCCTCATCTTTTGCTATCATCATTTTTACTATGTGGATTTTTTCCCATTTATTATTTGTTAACTATTTAATATTTTTCATTGAATTTTGGAAGTTTTCACTCATTATTTCTTTAAAAATTTTCTCCTTCTTTCTCCCTCTTTTCCCTTTCTAATACTCCCATTATTTATCAGTGAACTTAATTGTGTCTAAATTTCACTGAGCTTCAATTTATTTTTGTTCATTCTGTTAATCCCTGTTCTTTGGATTGCATAATCTCTATCAATCTATCGTCAAGTGTGCTGATTCTTTCTCCAGTTAAAATCTACTATTTAGCCTTTATCATTAATTTTTCATTTCAGTGACTGTACTTTTCAACTCCAAAATTTTCATTTGGTTATATTTTACATAATTTCTATATCATTTTAATTCTCCATTTAGTGAGACATAATTGTCATACCTTCCTTTACTTCTTTAAGAATATTTTCATTTACTTTATTGAATATATTTTATATGATAGCTGCTTTGCAGTCTTTGTCTGTTATATCTGCCATCTGGGTCCTCTCCCAGGCAGTTTCTGTTGCCTGCTTTTCTCTCACCACCTTTCCTTTTGTCTTTGCATGCATCATGATTTTTTGTGGTTGTTGAAAACTGGTCATTTTATGTAAAAAAAAAAAAATACAGCAGCACTGTAAACTGAATCCTCCCTCCCCCACCCCACCCCCAGCTTTCCAGGTTGTAGTTTTTGAAGTTAGTCTTTGAGGTTTCTTATGGCCCTAAGAGGGCTTTCCTTAGCTGTCTCTTTCCCTGGTCTTCCCTGATAAACTCCTTGATTTATTGTTTACCTTGGCCCTACTAGATTCTTTTTAATTTCTTACCAACTTAAGATTGAGCTTCCCAGCTCTGCTACATATAAATGGAGTGCTACAGAACACCCTATTCTTATGGCCTGATTCTTCTCTTCAGGCTGAATGGTAGTATGCTTATCCTGGGTAGAACCTCCTCACCACTTTGATGTAGCTAGGAAAGGAAGGACAGCTGGCACACTTTTCTGAATGACATCCCTGCTTTACAACTGGAGCACTGGATGTGTGCAGTAACACATGGTCATCTTGGTTTGGCCCTCACAGAGGGGTACCTCTGCCTACAAGAATGCTTTGGTGAGGGTGATGATAAATCAATGTTCTTGCCCTACCAAACCTGATGTAGAGCTTTTGCCTCACAAGTGTGAGAAGAGTGGAAGAACAAGGCTCTTGACCACTCTTACATGATACTCTGGAGCATAGCCCATGCAACATAGAACTGAGGAGAATGAAAATGTTGGCAACCTTCCCCCTCCTGGAGGTATCAGAGACCTTGACTGTGATCTGGGGGTAGAGGAATGTTTGTCTTCTTAGCCACACCAAACCAGATTGGAGCTTCTATCATGTTGATCTTGGGGTATGGGAGGGAGTAGTCATGTTTCAATTGCTACAGACTCTCATTGTTCTTACCAGGATTTAGTAGATTTTCTTGAATAAACATTACTTCATTGGTTGTATGCTCTTTGAACTGTTTCTAGAGATTTTAAGTGAGTGATTATGTTTGTTTAATTTTATTTTATTCTTTTCAGCAGAAATGGTTGTTTCACTGGGAACAGGGTTCACAGAGCTCCTCAAAGTGATATTCCAGATGATCTAATTCAGCTTTAGAATTGCAGATATATGTTTTTGCTGAATACTCACCCTCCTTTTTCTATATTTTATGATAGACTCTTCTTTAATTTGGATCTTACCTGGACCTCAATTTTTAAACCATATTATTATTCTTGATTTCCTTCAGTTGTCACATACACAAAGGAAATGAGTATAAGGAATTTTACAGAAAGGTAAGCATGCATCTATTGAATGGATGAACTACCCAAAGGCAGGGTTTCTATATTTTTTCCTGGTATCTCTACTTTTTCAGTGAGTTTGTGTAAGTTATTTTTGCTTTTGCACTTCAGTTTCATTATCACACAAAAGGAATAACACTTTAATTTCTATATCATGGAAAAATATTAAGAAGAATTAATAAATATTGTCTGCATTACCTATGAATACCAGACCCTTCTTGAATCTTAGGTTTTACAGTAGCTAATAGATAAAATTGTTTAAAGACACATATGCCGGGCACTGGGCTACATACTCTATGTGTATTGTCTCATTTAACCAATGTTAAATCCTAAGGGATGATTTCCAGGTAAGATGGTGGAGTAGATAACTTCAAGATAAGTTTATCCTCTGGGAAGCTAGCAAACAACCAGGAACAGTCTTAAACAACTGTTCATTGGCTCCAGAGACCAGAAGAACACTGTACACCATCCAGGGAAGAGCAGAAGGAAGTGGCTCATAACCTGAAATGAAGAGCAGAGAGTAAAACATTCCATTAGTGGCCATTACCCACTCTCATGGCAGGCCAACCTGGGATTCAGTCCCTGACTAGAAGGAAAAGTCCTCTTCCCAAAGAAAAGGGAGGGTGGCATGGCCAAGCACCGATTGCGGCTTTTGATTAATGAATTCAGAATGCTGAGTCACAGCTCTGAAGGCAACTACAGTTTCAACCAACCCAGGACAGAGGCAGTCAGCAGTTGCTGTTTCAACCCTGCACTCAATATATATAATTGTGATGTAGATAAGAGTATCAGGAATTTGAAGTGCTCAGTGTGTACATACAAAATGTAGTGTAATTTAATGAAAGAAATCCAGATTTTTAATGATTTCTGATCTGCCACATAATAATCATGTATTCTGGGATTAATTTCAAGCTCTGTTACAGTATGCCCTTCTTGTAAAATTGTTGAGTGAGGATCAAGTTATATAATGTATGTGGAAAAACCTTTAATAAAATGTAAAGTTACACAAATATAAACTAATGCTAGATTGTTTTGCCAGATGGAGGGGTATTTGTGTATGTAATGTTTAAGAACCTTTCTCCAAAAACACAGTTATTCATGGAAGATAGATCTAAATATTTTATTTAAATGATCTTCAATCCAATTCTGGTCTCCCTTACCCATTAGCCTAATAGGATACTCAACTTCAATTATTGTAAGTTCTCTCCTCTTTCCAAATCATGCAAGATCTGTGGCCCTTGCACAAGGCAATGATTCTGTGGGAAATGGTGGTGGGTGTGGGGAAGCCTCCAATATCCAGTCCTCACTTGTTAATCTTGTTCAACTGTGTGTGGCCTCTTAATGTCAGGTATTGGAGCCTGACAAATTATTACTAAATCCAGGAACATGAGGGCTTAAAGTTTTATCCATTCTTCTCCTATTCCACCCAAACCTTTATGTTGCTTTACCCCCATAAACACTTCATAAGATAAGGAAGTTGAAATTGCCTTTCTTACATGGGAAAGGAGAAATTTAAGCAAAAAGAAGTCATAAATCAATATCACTGTATGAATTTTTTACAGGGGAGAGACAAGGGTTAGGATGGAAGTGAAGAGAGAGTTTCACTTTTTACTCTATATTTCTACTTTTTGAATTTTTATATTAAGCTTTATTACTTTTGTAATCTTAGGGAAAAATAAAATGTTTTATTGGTAACATTTTTTTTCCTTAAAAAAAGAAGTTACTGTGGGAGCATAGAGAAGGATTTGGAAACATAAAAGGAAACATAACAGAAACCATTGGAATGAAAGACACAATAGAAGAGATTAAAAATATACTAGTGGCATACATCAGCCTAGTTGAACAGGCAGAAGAAAGATTCAGTGAACTAGAATACAGGAGAGTTGAAATCACACAGACTGAAGAACAGATAGAGAAAAGAATGGAAAAACTGATCAGGGTCTCAGGGATTTGAAAGACAGCTCAAAGCATATAAGCATATACATTATTGTTTTCTCAGAAGAAGACAAGGGAAAGGAACAGGAAGAATAGTTGAGGAAATAGTAGCTGAAAGTTCCCCAGGTCTTATGAAAGACATAAATATACATGTTCCTGAAGCACTGCATACTCTAAACAGAATAGATCATAATAGACCTACTTTGAGATGTCATGCTAATCATGACATCAAAGACCAAAGATAAGGAGAAAATCATGAATATATCAAAAGAAAAGCAATTTGTCACATACAAGGGAAATATAATATGGCTATGGGCCATTTTCCCATCAGAAATCAGGGAAGCAAGAAGGCACTGATATGATATATAAGGTACCGAAAGAGAACAAGTGACAGCCAAGATTTCTTTACTCAGTAAAATTCTCCTTCCAAAATGAGGTTGAGTTTAAAATAGTCACAGATAAACAGAAACTGAGTTTGTCAACAAGAGACCTTCCCTACAAGGCATACTAAAGGCACTTCTAATGGCTGAAAAGAAGACACAGGAAACAAGTGTGGAGGAGAGTGTAGAAATTAAAATTATCAGTGAAGGAAACTAAAAGGGTAAAAGGAGAGACAAAAATAGGATACAACATATAAAAATAAAAGGATAAAATGGTTAAATTAGATACTACCTATATGGTGATATTAAATATTAATGGATTAAACTCCCCAATAACAATACACAGATTAGCAGAATGGATGAAAAAGTATGATTTGTCTATATGCTATCCACAGGAGACTCACCTTCAATCCAAGAAAACAAATAGATTGAAAATGAAAGGTTGGGAAAGATGTCCTATGCAAACAGTAAACAAAAAGATCTGGAGTAGCTATACTAATATCAGACAAAATAGAATTTAAATGCAAAACAGTTATGAGGCAATGGGCACTATATCTTAATAGATGGGGCAATCCACCATGAAGAAATAAAAATCATAAATATGAATCTAACCAGGGTAGTCCAAAGTAAAAGAGCAAATGCTGGCAAAACTGAAGGGAGATACAGATAGATGTCTCTAGCTCACAGTTCAAAAATAAACCCTCACATCTATGGACAATTAATATTTGACAAGACTGCCAATATAATATAAGAATATTCTCTTCAACAAATGTTGCTGGGAAGACAGGATAACCATATCCAAAGGATGACAGAGGAATGCTGACTCATACCTTATAGAAAAATTGACTCTAAATGGATCAAAGACCTAAATATAAGAGATAGGACCATATAACTCATTGAAGAAAATGTAGAAAAGTATCTTCAAGATCTTCAGGTGTGGAGAACCTAAGATGGCAGCTAGATGAGACAGGGCAAAAAAACACCTCCATGAAAAATACTAGATAAATGCCAGAAAATGATCCAGAACACCAGTTCCAGTAATGCACTAGGAGCACAAGGTCTGCTAAAACCATGGGGACAGTGCATTTGGTGAAACTGGGAGACTGCATTCTGAAATGAGTGAGTGAGCTGGCTGAAAGTCTAGTGGCCATGCTGAGGTGTGGGGAAACAATGGGTTGGCATTTGGAGATGGACTAGTTCTTTAAAAAAAAATCCTGGGAGCAGCTATGGATATGGTGGTGAGAATCATGCAGTGAAGCATTGCAGGAGCAGGCTGAAACAAAGCCTTGGTATCAGGTGTGGAGGATAGCACATCCCACACATGCTGCTGATTTTCTCAGGGCCAAGGGAGCAGAGGGGAGACTAAAGGAGAAACAAACTGTGCTCCTTTGCAGCCATCTCCCTGGCAGGCTGGAGATACTCCTGCCTGGTGCTGGAGCCATAGCCCAGAGCCACACCAAGGGTCCCAGTGTGATGGGGAGTGTTTCACACAGCACTGCACACATGCCACAATATTGGCCATGGACAGAGGCCTTTAATGCACCCAGAGCTAATTGTCCAGAGCTCAGAAAGTGGAGCTGTGCAAAAAGGGGGAAATTAACATGCCCCATTCAACCATCTTTACAGCAGGCTGGCAATGCCCCTGCATGACCTGGTAGCCCAGGGCTTCCCTGGGGGGCCAGCATGCACTTGTGATGTGACACAACCTTCCCTCAGCAGAGGTCCTGGAAGAGCATGGCTGAGAAGGGGGACCCATTTGGAAACCACAGGGACCCTACACAAATACCAAGGACTTGTGAGTCAGCTGCAGAGACAATCTGTGGAAAGACTGAAATGAAGGCTTAGACTCTTGCAACAGCCTTAAATCTCCAGGAACACCTGGGAAGTTTGATTATTAAAGCTGCTCTGACTCCCTAAACACCCAGACACACACCCCACATTCAGGGCAGACAGCACCAACAACACACCCAAACTTAGTGCACCAATTGAACCCCACAATAATCAGATCCCCACACACCACAAAGACAAAGTTGGGGAGAACTGACTTGAGGGGAATAGCTGACTAGTGGATGCCATCTGCTGGTTACTTAAAGTGTATACCACCAAGCTGTAGATCTGACAAATTATACCAAGCTGTAGATGTGACAAATAAGAGATTGGTATTTTTTATATCCAGAAAGAACCCTATCAAGTTAAGCAAATGCCAAGGGGCAAAAAACAACAGGAAATTTTAAAGCATATGATAAAACCAGACAATATGGAGAACCCAAAACCACACACCCAAATCAAAAGATCAGAAGAGACACAATACTTGGCACAATTAATCAAAGAACTAAAGACAGACAATGAGAGCATGGCACTGTATATAAAGGACATGGAGAAGAGCATGGCACAGGATATAAAGGACATAAAGAAGACCCTAGAAGAGCATAAAGAAGAAATTGCAAGAGCAAATAAAAAATAGATGATCTTATGGAAATAAAAGAAACTGGTGGCCAAATTGAAAAGACTCTGGATATTCATAATACAAGATTAGAGGAAGTTGAACAATGGTTCAGCATCCTCAAGGATCACAGAATGGAAAATGAAAGAAGAAAAGAAAGAATGGGGAATAAATAAAAAAAAATCAAAATGGATCTCAGGGTTATGATAGATAAAATATAACATCCAAATTTAAGACCCATTGGTGTCCCAGAAGAGAAAGAGAAGGGTAAAGGTCTAGAAAGAGTATTAAAATAAATTGTTGCAGAAAACTTCCCAAAACTTCTACACAATATAAATACACAAAGCACAAATGCCAAGCAAACTCCAAATAGAATATCCAAATAAACCCACTTCAAGACATACTCTGATCAGACTGTCAAATACTGAAGAGAAGGAGCAAGTTCTGAAAGCAGCAAGAGAAAAGCAATTCACCACAAAAAAGGAAACAACATAAGAATAAGCAGTGATACTCAGCATCCACCATGGAGGTGAGAAGGCAGTGACATGACACATTTAAAATTCTGAGAGAGAAAAATTTCCAACGAAGAATACTTTATCCAGCAAAACTCTCCTTCAAATTTGAGGGAGAGTTTAAATTTTTCACAAAAAAATGCTGAGAGATTTTGCTAATAAAAGACCTGCCTTACTTCAGATACTAAAGAGAGCCCTACCAACAGAGAAACAAAGAAAGGAGTGAGAGATATAGAGAAATTTAACAGACACATATAGAACAATATATCCCAAATCATCAGGATACACATTCTTCTCTAGTGATTATGGATCTTTCTCCAGAATAAACTATATGCTGAGACATAAAACAAGCCTCAATAAATTAAAAAAAAATTGAATTCATTGAAAGCACATTCTCTGACCATAATGGAATACAAATAGAAGACAATAACCACCAGAGACAGAAAATTCACAAACACCTGGAGGGTAAAAATGAGGGGGAGATGGAAACATTCCCAGATAATCAAAAGCTGGGGGATTTCATCACCAGTAGATCTGTCCTGTAAGAAATGCTAAAGGGAATTGAGCAGGCTGAAAGGAAGGGACACTAAACAATTAACTGAAAAGACATGAAGAAGTAAAAATTTCCAGTAGAAATTACATGGTAAATATAAATACCAATACTACTGTATTTTTGATTTATAACTCCACTATTTACTTCCTACAGGATCTAAAATACATAAACTGTAATGAAAAATCAGTGGTTTTGCACTCAATGTAAAATAGGTAATTTTTGACAAGAACTACATAAAGGTGGAGGTGTGGGGGGGTATAGGAATATAGTTTATGTGCCCTATTGATGTTAAGTTGGTATCAAAGAAAAACAAGATTGTTATAGATTTAAGAGCTTAAATTAAGCCCCACGATAAGCACAAAGAAAGTATCAAATAATATGACCATAGAGATGAAAAGTAGATTATGGGTTACAAGAAGTGGGGGAAGGGGCAGTGGGGAGTTAAGAAATGAGTGTAGGGTTTCTGTTTGGGGTGAAGGGAAATTTCTAGTAATGGATGGTGGGGAGTTGATGGCATTGCAACATTCTAAATCTGATTAATCCCACTAATGGAATGCTAGGGAGGGGGTGGAACAGGAAGATTTAGGCTGTATATACTTTTCCACAATTGAAAAAAAAAAGGCAGTCTAAATAGATGACAATTGAATGCCAAGGATGTTCCTGGATGGGATATGAGGATGGAAGAGAGGAGGCTCAAAGGGACACAGTCGGGACAAAAGAAAGAAAAAAAAGGGAATATAGAATGTAAGCTTTGTATCAGTGTTGAATTTCTTGAACTTCTTAGCTGTGCTTAATGGGATTGCATAAAAGAATGTTCTTGTTCATGGGAAATGTATATGTGAATAATATTGTTTGTTCAAGGATGTGTGCAGCTTGCTCTCATATGTTCAGAAGACAGAGCAATAGATGATGGATGATAGGGAGGGAGGGAGGGAAAGAAAGAAATAGTGGTGTGACAAGATGTTAAAGTAGATGAATCAGGGTATTGGGGGAGGGGACTTGGGGTATGCTGGAGTTCTTTGCATGGTTTTTGTATTGTTTTTGCAACTGTTCCTGTAAGTTTGAATTTATTTCAAAATAAAATTTGAAAACAAAAGATCAAATGGGAGCACTAATAAAGCTAACATGGCAAAATCAAACAAAAAAGGAGATCTTGTGGCAAGTGGTGATTTCTTAAAATTAACACCCAAGAAACAAACAATGAAAGAAAAAATAAATCAATGGAACCTCCTCAAAATTAAAAACTTCTGTGCCTCATAGGACTTTGTCAAGAAAGTGAAAAAGTAGACTATTCAATGAGAGAAACATTTGAAAATCACCTGTCTGATAAGGGTATAATATCCAGAATATATAAAGTAAACCTACAACTTAATAAAAAGACTAGCAGCCTAGTTTAAAAATGGAAAGAAAAACTTGAATAGACTTTTTTCCAAAGAGAAAATGCAAGTGGCTAAGAAGCACATCAAAAGATCCTCAAGATCATTAACTATTAGGAAAATGCAAATCAAAACCACCATGAAATACCATTTCATACCACACTAGAATGGCCACTATTAAAAAAATAAAACAAAACAAATAGAAAACCACACATGTTGAAGGGGACGTGGGGAAATAGGAACACTGCTGATGGGAATGTAAAAGGGTGCAGTTTGGTGGTTCCTCAGGAGGCTAAGTATAGAATTGCCATATGATCTGGCAGTTCTGCTACTAGGTATATATCTGGAAGACTGGAAGCAGGGACATGAGCAGACATTTGAACACTGATGTTCACATGGCATTATTCACAGTTGCTACATGATGCAAACAAATGTAGTGTCCATCAACTGATCAGTGGATAAACATGTGATATGTATATATATGAAGGACTATTATTCAGAAGTAAGAAGGAATGAATTCTTGATGCATTCAATAACTTGGATGAACCTTAAGGACATTATATTGAGTGAAACAAGCTATACACAAAAGGACAAATATTGTATGATCTCACTAATATAATATAATTATATTAAGGGAACTCATAGAGTTAAAATCTAGAATACAGGTCATCATTTGATAGAATGAGGGTTGAGAATAAGCAACTGATGCTTAATTTGTGCAGAATTTTCAATTAAGTTGATTGTAAATATTTAGAGGTGGATGGGGTGATGGTAGCACATTATTGTGAGTGCAATTAACAGTGTTGAGTTATGCATGTGAATTTGGTTGAAAGCAGAAAGTTAGAGTCATGTATGTCAGTTGAAGGAAAGATAGCAGATGAAACACAGAACTGTATAACAGTGAATGTTGGATGGACAATGGTTAATATTATAAATAGAATACTCTTTCATGAACTGAGAGAAATATACATCACTAGCACAAGTTGTTAACAATAGGGATCAGAGTTTTTCTATGCTATCGATGTTAAATTGGTATCAAATCAATGGAGATTTTTATAGAATAAGGATGATAAATTTAAGCCCCTTGTTAGGCATAAAGAAAATATCTGAAAATTATGGAGAAAAAGGAAATAAGAAAGGATTCAAATGGTACAATTAAAAAACTTCAAATAAGTAAGAAAGAAGACATTAATGGAAGAATTGAGGGACCACAAATTTATAAGACTTACAAAGACAAAATAGCAAAATTGCAGAAGAATGTCCTGTATTATCAGTAGTTACTTTTAAAGTAAATGGATTAAACTCTCCAATGAAAAAGGAGTCATTGTCAGACAAGGTTTTAAAAAATGCCCAACTATGTACTATTTGCAATAGACTCACTTTGAATTCAAAGGCACAAATAGTTTGGAAATGGATGGATGGAAAAAATATTCCATGGCAATAGTAATCAAAAGAGAGCTAGGGTAGCTCAATCTAATATCAGACAAAATAGACTTTAAGTCAAAAACTATCACAAAGAACAATGAAGGACACTATATCATGAGAAAGTGGTCAATTCAACACAACAATTATAAATATATATATGCAGCTAACTGCAGAACCCCAAAATATATGAAGCAAATACTGACAGATTAGAAGGTAGAAATGGACTGCTCTTTATTAATAGTGGGAGAATTCAATAAACCACTTTCAGTAAAAATCAGGACTAAGGATTAGTGCAGAAATGCAAGACTTGAATGATATTATGAACAAACCAGAACTTTAAAAAACATGTATAGAACATTTCACCAAACAACTGCAGAATACACATTCTTCTCTAGTGCACATGGCTCATTCTACAGGATAAAGCATATCTTAGGTACTACAACAGTGTAAAAATCATGAAATATTGAAAGCATACATCTTTTCTGCCCACAAAGGAATGAGGCCAGAAATCAACAAGAGGAGGAAAATTGGAAAATTTACAAATGTGTGTAAGTCAAACAGGATTCAAACAACCTATGCATCAAAGATTAAATCATAGCGGAAATTAGGAAATACCTTGAGATGAATAGAAATCAAAACACAGCATAATAAAACTTATGAGATGCAGCAAGGGCAATGATGAGAAGGAAATTTATACCTCTAAAGTCTTACATTAAAAAAAGAAGAAACACTTCAATTTAAGTCCTGACCTCATAAGTGGAAAAACTGGAAAATGAAGAGCAAACTAAATCCAAAATGAGCAAAAGGAAGGAAATAAAGATTTGAGTGGAGATAAATGAAACAGAGGATCAAAAAAAGTGTAGAGAGCAGCAAAACAAAATGTTTATTTTTAAAATGATCAATAAAGTTGACAAAATTTTAGAGAGACTGAAAAAAAGATGAAAAGAGAGCACAGAACTAAAATAATGAATAAAAATGATGTGATTACTATGAACCTACAGAAATAAAATGTTTGTAGCAGGATGCTAAGAACAATAGTACATCAGCAAATCAGGTAACCTAGATGAAAAGGGCAAATTTCTATAAAACAACAACTAATAATACTGACTCAGGAAGAAATAGAAGAGCTTAACTGAAAAATAACATGTAAAGCAATAGAATCAATAATCAAAAGCCTCCCAAGAAAGAAAATCCCAGGACCATGTGGCTTCACTGGTGAATTTTATCAAACATTCCATACACACACAAAAAAAATAACACCAATCTTGTGCAAATTCTTCCAAAAAATTGATAAAGAAGGAACACTTCCTAACTCATTCTATGAGGTAAGAATCACTCTAATACCAAAGACAGATAAATATAACACAGGAAAAAAATTATACAGAAATATCCCTTATTAATATCTATGAAAAATCCTTAATAAATAATAGCCATCCAAACCTAAAATCAGATTAAAATACTGTACACCCTTTCAAATGGGATTTATCTCAGATATGCAAGGTTGGTTTTAACATCAAATCAATTAACATAATACATCAAATTAATAGAAAGATGTAACAAAACTCTTTCATCATCTCAACTGATGCAGAAAAACACACTTGAAAAAATGCATCACTCCTTTGTTAAAAAACACACATACATCTAGGAAAAGAACGAAAATTTCTCTACATGGTAGAGGAAATGTATGAAAAACCTCAGCTAATATACCCAATGGTGAAAGACTACAGCTTTTCCCCTAAGATCAGGAACAAGATGAGGATGCCCACCATCACCACTATTATTAAACATTACACTGAATACTGTAGCCAGAGCATTTAGGCAAGAAAAAGTAATAGAAGTCATCCAAATTGGAAATGAAGTAAAGCTATCTATATTAGTGGATGATGTGATCCTATATAGATAAAATCTTGGAAAATCCACAACAAATCTTTCAGAAATATTAGATGAATTCTGCAGTGTTGGTGTAGAAGGTCAACACCAAAAAACAGTGGCCTTTCTATGCACTAGTAATGAACAATCTGAAGAGGAAATTATGAGAAAAGTCCATTTATAATAGCGACTAAATGAAACAAATATCTATGAATAAATTTAAACTATAAAACACTGCTGAAAGAAATCAAAGAAGAGAAAAAGTAATGGATGGGCAATTGCATGCCTATTGATTGGAAGATTAAATACTCTTAAGATGCAAATTCCATCTAAAGTGACTTACAGATTCAAGGCAATCCCAATCAAGTTTCTATCTCTCCTTTTTGTAGATATGGAAAAGCCATTAATCAAATTTATTTGGAGGTGTAAAGAACTGTGAAGAATCAGTCTTCCCAATTTCAAACTTATTATAAAGCAGTGGTAATCAGAAGAGTCTGGACCTGCACAAGGTCAGATATATAGACCAATGGAATCAAACTGAGAGTTCAGAAATTAGAACTCACATCCATAGCCAATTGATTTTTGACAAGGGTGCCAAGTCCATTCAATGGGAAAGAATAGTTTCCTCAACAAATGTTTCTGGGAAAACTGGATATCTATAGGCAAAAGGATGAAGGTGGACCCCTACCTCACTACCTCACACCATATACAAAAACAGAACAAAGAACCAAACATAAGAAACAAAACTATACAATGCCTAGGAGAAAATTCAGGGAAACAACTTTGAGATCTTGTGTTAGGCAATGGTTTCTTAGAATTTATACCCAATTCATGTGGAACAAAAGAAAAAAAAGATAAATGGGATTTTATAAAAATTAAAAACTTTTCTGCATTAAAGGACTTTATCATGAAAGCAAAAAGACAACCTACAGAATGTATAATTTAACCTTTATGAGATAATTAGAATATGCACATTATTAGTGTAACAGCTACAATATGTTACCAGAGGACAGGGTGAGGGTAGGGAATACAAGTTAATGATTAATTAGTACAGAGATGGAAAACTTTTGATAATGGATGGTGGTGATGGAAACATAATATTGTGAATGTAATTAATATGTCTTCATTTTATATTTGAAAGTGGTTAAAATGGGAAATTTAAGTTGTATCCATGTTATCAGGATAAAAAAAGAATTAAACATAGACCTGTACAACACAGTGAACCCTAATATAAATGTGGACTAAATTTAGCAGTATAATTATCATATTATTCTTTCATCAATTGTGATAAAAATATCACTGTGTGATGGCACAATATTATAAGTGTAGAGAACAAAGCTGTGTGTGAGTATGGTTGAAAAAGGAAGGCTGGGGCATATACAGCACCAGAAGGAAAGACAGAAGATAAAAACTGTGACTTCATACCTTAGCAAAATCTAGAGAGGACAATGATGGTGATTAAATGTAGAAATATAAGAAAGCTTTTACATGAGGGGAACAAGTGAATGTCAACAATGCAAGGTGTTGAAAATTGGATAGTATATGGGAAAAATACAATAACTGTAAATGAGGGTCTATACTTATAGTAATATTAAAATTTTCTTCTATTAATTGTAACAAAGTCAATACACCAAAGTGAAATGGCTATGGAGAGGGATATTAGAGAGGAGTATGGGATTCTTTTTGCTGTTGTTTCCCCTTTATTAAATTATTTTATTTACTTATTTTTATTCTTTATTATTTTTTTTTCTTCTTTTTTTGTGGAAGAAATGGAATTGTTCTCATATAGATTGTGGAGGTGAAAGCATGATTATGTGATTATAATAGGAGCTATAGATTAGTCACTCAGGATGGAATGCATGGTGTGCACTTTGGATGGATTATATGGTGTGTGAGTACATCTCAACAAAAATGCATGGAAATTATCACTCTAATGCAAATGTTAATAATAGGGAAACCTTGTGTGAGAGGTATATTTGAGAAGTCTGCACTTTCTGCATTATTTTTGCATCAACCTACAACACCTGTAAAGGAAAGCCATGTGTAAAAAAGCAATCTATAAGTGAAGGAGAAGATGGTAGTATAGAGAAGAATGGAAGGTAGTTAGTCCTCCTGGAACAGCTAACAGACAACCAGGAACAACTAGTAAATAATCTGGAATAACTACTGGGGGACAAACATGACTGTGCACACACCATACACCAGCCTGGATTGGGAAGAATGTCCTAGATCACAGCATAAAATCTGTAAGTAAAAACTGTGGACCCAAGCTGAGAGCCCCTACCCCAAGGCAGCCCAAAATGCAAAGCCTTGCTGTGCTAGAGAGCCCCCACTCCCTGAATAAGTGAGTATACTTCAGCCCAGCTCCAACTGAGGTTTTTTAATTAACAAAGGTTGACTGCTCAGAACAAGCTATGAATCCCCAAGAAGCAGACAGAGGCTTCTGATGATAACTGAACTTGGAGAGCTGGAGGACCTCTCTGGGAGGGAGGGGGAGCACAGAGGACTGGGTGATAGGTGAAACTGAGGGTGGCCATGGATGGCCCTGAAGGAGGGGCTTTCTGTCCATTTTGGTTTAGTAGAGGAAGCCTCAGCCCATTTTCAGTTCCCAGTGCTCTGACCCAGAGAAGGATGGAGATAGCAGAGGCAGAGTGACTATTTGTATGCAAATGATATCTCCTCAGAGGGTGTTTTTGTTAATTTCCATAAAAGGAAGAGGTGGTGTCAAGATCTACTACCCAACTCCCATTCAGAACCAGACCCCAGAGCCTGGGGGAAAACAGACATGGGCCACACCTCCTTACACCAGTCTGAAGTGACAAGCTGACAGGTGCAAACTACTGGGCAGAAAAATACAGTGGCTTGAGGCCTCAAAGGTTGTATCAATCTTCTAAAATGCACCCTTGGGGAGACATGATACAATTGCCTCCTTCTGAGACCTGAGCCTGTTCTGATCTGGGAAAATCTGATTGGGGTAAACAAGGAAACCAGATGCCTAGACAAGAGAGAACTTTGAAAAATGAATTTATGGCCCAGTCAAAGGAAAAAAACTTACACTTCAACTGAGAAACAGGAATTGAAACAATTCATGGAAAATCAAATTAAAAAAGCTTAGGGAAGTTACTGCAAAAGAGATGAAGTATATAATGAAAACACTCAGTGTATGTAAGGTAGAAATTGAAGTTTGAAAATACAAGTGAGAGAATCTATGGAAATGAAAGGCACAACACAAGAGATGAAAAACACAATGGAGATGTATAACAGCAGATCTCAAGAACCAGAAGAAAACACACAGGAACTGAAGAACAAGATATCTGAAAGCCTACACACAAAAGAACAGATAGAGAAAAGAATGGAAATTATGAGCAATGGCTCCAGGAATTGAATGACAACAGGAAATGCAGGAATGTATGTGTCATGGGTGTCCCAGGAGAAGAGAAAGGAAAAAGGGCAGAGAAGCAATAATAGAGGAAATAATCAATGAAAAATTCCCATCTCTTATGAAAAACATAAAATTACAGATCCAAGAAGCACAGTGTATCCCAAACAGAATAGATATGAATAGGCCTATGCCAAGGACACTTAATAATCAGATTATCAAACAACAAAATAGAGAACCCTGAAAGCAGCAAGAGAAAAGCAATCCATAACATACAAAGAAAGCTTGATAAAACTATGTGTGGATTTACCAGTAGAAACCATGGAGGCAAGAAGAAAATGTTGTGATATATTTAAGAAACTGAAAGAGAAAAATGGCCGAACAAGAATCTTATATTTGGCAAAACTGTCCTTCAGATATGAGGGAGAGCTTAAAATATTCTCTGACAAGCAGACAATGACAGAATTTGTGAGCAAGATACCTGCTTTACAGGAAACACTAAAGGGAGCACTGCAGACAAAGAGGAAAAGACAGGAGTGAGAGGTTTGGAACACATTTTTGGGAGACAGTAGCACAGCAACCCTACACTGAATGAAGATGACTGTGAGTATGGTTGAAAGAGCAAGGTTAGGAGCATTTGGGACACCAGAAGGAAAGAGGAAGGATAAAGACTGGGACTGTATAAATTAATCAAACCTAGGATGCTCAATGATTGTGATAAAAGGTACAAAGAAGTTTTTACATGAGGGAGAACAAATGAATGTCAACCTTGCAAGGTGTTAAAAATAGGGTGGGATTGGAGGAAAAATACAATCAGTGCAAACTAGAGACTGTAATGAACAGAAACACTGTATTTTGCTTCCTTTAATGTAACAAGGCAATACACCAAAGCTAAATGCATGTGGATGGGGGGCATAGGGAGGGATATGGGACTCTTGGAATTGAGGATGTTGTTAACTCTTTATTCTACTTTGGTTAATGTTATCTTTCCTTTTATCACTTTCTAGCTGTCATGTTGCTTTTTTTCTCTGTCTTTTTTTTCTTTTGTCTCTCTGTCTTCTTTGACTCTTCCTCCTTTTTTTGTGAAAGAAATGGAGATGTCCTGATATAGATAATGGCAATGGTGGTTAATACATAAATATATGACTATACAGGGAACAATCAATTGTTTACTTAGGATGGAATGCATGGTGTGTGAACAAAACTGTCTTAAAAATGGGTTGATGAATAAACCTTGAGAGCACAATATTGAGTGAAATAAGACAGACTCATAAGGAAAATATTGCATGGTCTCACTGATATGAACTAATTATAATATGTAAACTCATAGACATGGATTATAAGTACCAGGATACAGAATGGGGCCTAAAGAATCAGGAGCTGTTGCTTATTATGAGCAGAATGTTCAACTAGGATGAACTTAAACATTTGGATATGTACAGGGGTGATGGTAGCATGTTGTAAGAATAACTAACAGTGCTGAAAGGTGTATGAAGGTGGTGGAAAGGGGAAGCTCAGGATCATGAATGTCACCAGCTGGAAAGCTGGAGGTCTTAAAAATGGGAATGTATATAACAGTGAATCTCGTGGTGGACAATTGTCCATGACTAGCTGTACAAATATTAGAAATCTCTCCCATGAACTAGAGCAAAAGTATAACACTATAACTAGAAGTTAATATTTAGAGGGGCATAAAGGCAAAAAATATACCTAATGCAAGCTATATGCTGCATTTGTATTTTAACATCCTTTCATCAACAGTAACAAATCTACTATACCAATACTATGAATCAGTACTGGAGAGGGGTGGTTGGGGTATGGGAGGATTTGAGTTTCCTTCTTTTGTTTTTTCTTTTCTGGAATAATAAAAATGTTCTAAAAATTGAAAAAAAATTAATTGTGGTGATGGATGCACAGCTATATGATGGTATTGTGGGAAATTGATTGTACAATTTGGATCTTTGGATAATTGTATGGTTTGTGAACAATCTCAATAAAAAGTTTAAAAAGGAAAAAGAACTATTAGGTAGGTTCTCTTTTGCAGTCGAGGAATCTGATGCATTGTTACAAAGCTACTAAGTGTCAGAGCCAGTACTAGAATTTAGGTCTTTCTAACTCCAAAGCATTTATTCACAACCTGCATAATATTCTGACTTTCTTTTTCTCACCCCAGGATAATTTTTCCCCATATACTTACCCCTGTCTCATTGGTTCAGTTTAACTCAAATTCTTTAACTTTTTTGATTTGGGGGAACTAATTTCCAAGTTGAGTCAGAACCCTCTCTTCAGTTTTCAACTATATTAGAATTGCATATTTACTGTCTGAATATATGACAGGAAGAGACTATACTTCAGTAAAAGATATTAGAACAAGGTCATAAATCTGTCACCCATGGATCAAATATGGCCTATTTCCTGTTTCTTTAAATACAGTTTTACTGTAACACCACCATAGTAGTTTATTTCTACATCGTGTGTGGCTGCTTTCACATGATATTGTCAGAGCTGAATAACTATTACAGATCAGTTGGCCCACAAAGCCAAAAATATTTACTATCTGTCCCATTATAAAATGTGTTGATCACTGTATTAGATTTATGTATTTTTTTCTTCTTTTAAAAATATTCTCAATAGATATTATGGAACAAAATTGAACACATTGTGCTCCTTTTTTTCATTAAATTGTTCTTAGTGCCAAGAAATGACATGCATATTCTTATCTGACATGCAAGCAGGGGCTGTTTATATTTAGTTAAATTTAAAGTATTATAAAACTCTCAGGAGAAGCATATTTCCATTCAGATACCCACAAAAGTGTATTATTGGCAAACATGAAGTAACTTCAACTCAATTAACAGATTTATTGAGCATCTATGTATAATTCTCACAAAGCTGAATACATCATCAGTCAAATATCCCCCAAGATGGTGAAAATTCCATTAATTATTTGGTTTTTCAATTTTATTATTTTCGCCATCCCATGTTGATCACATTTTTAGATAACCTGCTGTCATTCTATAAGCAGTTTCATTTGCTTCCCAAACCTAAACATACCTCTGCATGTCAAATTAAGTGAAAATAAACTGGAAAAGCATATTTAGTTGCAATAAATGTATTGTTTTGTATTTAAATTATGCCTTACTTTCTAAAATGCTTATCATCTTACTTTGAAATGATCTCCAACATTTTCTATTGTTGTTAATTTTACTGAAATCCAGTCCTGTGTGGTAAAGACTTAGAGTACTTTCCTCACTTTTCTTCATCCAACTACTCCCAGTTATTTAGTAGTCATGCCATTTCTTCCTGCACAATAAGTTTTGTGGCCAACCTTCCTTTTCTCAACAACCAATCTCATCCAAAACTTTATTGTGAAAGCTGTATGTGTTAGTCTGGAGAGGATACACTATGCTTTGTTAAAAAATACCTGCTAGTGACATAATACACACATGCAAAGTCCTCTGTCAGTCTGAGAAATTCTCCAATGCAATTTAGAAATCAAGACTGATTTGATCTTGTGGCTCCACCACTCAATACATGGCCTATCCAAAAGCACTAGACAGTCCTGTACCAGCAAAGAAATGCTTCTTTCTGGAAGCACAGGCAAACTAGTCACATGGCCATGTCTAGCTACAAGGGAATAGAAAATGGTTATTCCTTTCTGTGCCTGGAATAAGAGGAGAATTTGATATGAGGGAGCATTAGAAGCCTCTATCATAGCTTCTTATGTATACTGTTTATTTAAATAAGAAGCAGGCATTTGCATGAAATTTTTAGGGTTGTTAGGTTCTTAGACTCAAGGCATTTCAGACGTAAGGAACAGTGTGAACAATAGCATGGTGTTGAAAAAACGTGCATTCACAGAAAGTATAAAGTAGTGCGGTTTGCAACATAGGAATTATGAATGAGAGTGGGATAAAAGGATGAAGACTATTTAATCCTACCTGAGGAACTTAGACTGCATTTTGATAGTAACAAGGGAAAGGTAGTGTTATGGATTAAATCATGTCCCTGACAAAAACATGCTCAATTCCTGACCACTAGTACCATAGAGGAGAACTCATTTGTAAAAAATATTTGAAGATGTTTTTAAGATGATCCAAACAGAATCAGTGTTTTTTTATATCTAGTATACGGATTTATTAGAAATACCACTCAAAATTAAATACTATGAAAAAAACCCATTGAAAATAGTAAAGCATATAGTCATAATATAATTCTTATGATTCTTAAAAAAGGATTATATTATGGTAAGTAATGGATGACCAATGCCTTTTCCTTGTTAATTTCCAGTGCCTTTTTTTTCTGATTGTTCTCTGTTTTTTTTTAGATTTTTTTCAGTTCAGATTATTGAGAAATATTCACATACCCTACAATCATCCACAGTGTACAATGAATTGCTCACAGTACCAACATATAGTTGTGCATTCACCAACAAATCAATTTTTTGTACGTTACATAGCTCAAAAAATAAAAATAGGAATAAAATGCCAGAAAGAACACCCAAAACATCCCATCCCCTATCTCCTCTATTGCCTATTTAATTTTTGCTTCCATTTTTTCTAATTATCCGTCCATACACTGAATAAGGGAGTGTAATCCACAGGATTTTCACAATCATGCAATCCTACCATGTAAGCTACTTAAACAACTCATCTTCAAAAATCAAGGCTAATGGGTGTAGTTTAACAGATCAGGTATTTCCTCCTAGCTATTCCAATACATTAAAAACTAAAATGGGATACCTGTATAACATCTAGGTATAACCTCCAGTATAACCTCTAAACCCCTTTTGAAATTTCTCAGCCATAGAAACTTTATTTTGTTTCATTTCTCTTTGCCTTTTTAGTCTAGAAGATTTTCTCAATCCCCTGATGTTCAGGTACAGGCTCATCCCCAGGAGTTATGTCTCATGTTGTCAGGGAGATTTACACCCTGTGAGTCATGTCCCATGTAGGGGGAAGGCAGTGAGTTTACCTGCCCAGTGGGCTCAGAGAGAGAAAAGGACACATCTAAGCAACAAAAGAGGTTCTCTGGGGAGACTCAGGCAAAATTATAAATAGGCTTAGCTTCTCCTTCACAGTAACTTGTTTCATAAGGACAAGCCTCAAGATTGAGGGATCAGCCTTCTAAATTTGTAGTTCCAAATGCTTGTGAAATATCAGTAATTACCCAAGTGGTCAAGTTTAATATTTCTGTATTTTTCCCCAGTCCTTCAGGAGGGCTTTGCAAATACATTTTTATTCTCTGCCCAAATTACTTTGGATGTATTAGGGTTTCACACTAACCTGTACAAACCAACCAGGTCTCACTCATATTCAAAGCTCATGAAATTACCTACCTACAAGTTAAATTATTTAGTGTCCTACAGGAAATATACATTTTTCACCAAATATAAACATCTCTCCTTTGGTCTCACATAGAAGTTGAAGTTTTAAAACCACAGTAAATATTATCCTTTACCCTTAGTCTGATACCCTTAGTCCTAACCAGATCCACTTCACTCATATCTCTAATTGAAGCAGGAAATTTTTCAGCTTTTTTTATTATTTGCAGTATGGGGTAATACTAGATATTTATAGCCACAAAACTCTAGTTCTGAGTCTTAGGTGTCACACAGATACTTCAAAGTTCCAGGAACTGACCTTGTTATACACAAAGAAATTAGGTGATAACCATACAACTCAGGAATAGAAGCGACCTGCTTTAAGATGTTACAATCTAGGGACCTTTACAATAAGCCTTCCCCTCATAACCTGTGCTCTAAGATTCAAGTCTCAGGGTTTGCACATTATACTTAGTCCATATTAATGGGGTGTGATAATGCTCATCTTTTTGTTTCTGTCTTATTTCACTCCAAAATGCTGTCCTCAATATCCATTCACCTAGTTACAAGCCTCAAAACTTCATTCCTTTTTGCAGCTGCTCAATATTCTAGTGCATGTAAACACCACAGTTCACCATTCTGTTCATCAGGCAATGCACCAATTAGGCCACCTCCATCCACTGCAAATCATGAATACTGTCACTTTAAACACCAGTGTGCAAATCTCCATTCCTATCTCTGCTTTCACATCTTCCAAGAATATACCCACAATAATGAGACTGCAGGATCTTATGGCAATACCATTCTTAGCTTCTTTTTCATAAGGGCAAGCCCAAGATAGAGGGCTTGACATTGAATTGGAATCCCCATAATGCTTGTGGAACATATCAGGAATTCCAGGTGAGGAAACTTAACATTTCCACATTTTTCCCTGTTCCTCAAGGGACTTTGAAAAACCTTTTTATTTCCTATCCAAAATATTCTGGAAGTATCAGGGTCTTACATTACTGTAGAGAGTAACAAGATCTCATTCCCTACTCTAGGTTCCATGGTGTGCGGTTGAATGTATTGTGTCCCCCAATGCCATTATCTTTGTGGTCTTGTGGGGCAGACGTTTGGTGCTGGTTAGATTGCTTGGAATGTGCCCCACCCAACTGTGGGTAATGATTCTGATGAGATGTTCCCATGGAGGCGTGGGCCCCACCCATTCAGGGTGGGCCTTGATCAGTGGAGCTATCTAAATGAGCTGACTCAGAGAGAGGGAACTGAGTTGCAGCTGGGAGTGATGTTTTGAAGAGGAGAAGCTTGCTAGAGAGGAGTGTCCTGGGAGGAAAGCCATTTTGAGGCCAGAGCTTTGGAGCAGATTGCCAGCTGCCTTCCTAGCCAGCAGAGGTTTTCCGGACGCCATTGGCCATCCTCCGGTGATAGGTACCGATTACTGAGGTGTTACCCTTGGACGCTTTGTGGCCTTAAGACTGTAAACTGTGTAGCAAAATAAACCCCCATTTTATAAAAGCCTATCCATCTCTGGTGTTTGCATTCCACAGCATTAGCAAACTAGAACACATGGATTATTTGTTGTTTAAATAAACCCACCCTACTGTTAAATTAGATTAGTGTGCTACAGAGAATATAAATTTTATATCAAATGAACATATCTTAAATTACAGTTAAAAAATCCGGAATAGATGTGACTGTTGTAAGAGCTTACAATGTAGGAACCTTTACAATAAGCCTTATGAAATTCTGTACTCTTACTTTGGCAATTACTCAATCTCTACAATGTTCTATCCCCTGATAACCTATGCTCTCAAATTCAATTATCAACATTTGCTCCTTATAGTTAGCTTAAGTTAGTGAGGTTCTTACAATAGTTATCCTTTTTTCTGGCTTATTTACTCAACATAATGTCCTCAAGTTTCATTCCACTTAGTGGCATGTCTCACAACTTCATTTCTTCTTGCAGCCATCCAATATTCTGTTGTATGTATACATCACAATTTGCCCAGCCATTCACCCATTGATGTTCCATTAGGTCACCTCCATTCTTTGCAAACCATGGATACTGCCTCCATAAACACCACTGTGCAAATGCCTATTGTGTTCCTGTTTTCAGCTCTTCCAAGTTTATGCCAAATAATGGGGTTGGAGGATCATATGGCAACCCTATATTAGCTCTTGTGGAACCACCACACTGCCCTCCAGAGGGTTGCATCATTCTACTCCCTACTAACGGTGAATAGGATTACGTCTCTCTCCATATATTCTCCAGCACTTTTATCTTTCTATTTATTTTTTTAAACAATTTTATTCATACACCATAAAATCTATCCTAAGTGATTTGGTTTGCTGTAACTGCCAGAATGCAATATACCAGAAATGGATTGACTTTTACAAAGGGGATTTATTAGGTTACAATTTACATTTCTAAGGCCATAAAAATGTCCCAAACTAAGACCTCAACAAAGGATACCTTCACTCTGAAGACAGGCCCATGGCATCAGAAACACCTCTGTCAGCTGGGAAGTCAATGTGGGCTGGCATCTGCTGGTACTGTGCTCCTGGATTGAGTCACTTTTGGCTTCTGATTCCAGTGGCTTTCTCTTTAAGGCATCTGTGGTTCTCAGCCTCTCTGGGGCAAATGCTCATCTTCATCTCTTATCTTAGCCATCTCCAAACATCTTTCTGTCTGCATTTCCAAGCATCTTTGTCTGTGTCAACTCTGAGATTACATCTCTGCCTGAGCTTTCTTAAGGAATACAGTAACTAATTAAGACCCACTGAATGGGTGGGGTCACATCTCCATGGAAATAATCTAATTAAAGTGGTCCCACCCCCAATAGGTCAATAGCTACATTTATAATCACATAATTATGCAATTACCACCACAATCCATATGACAAAGTTTCCATTTCTTCCACAATGAAAGGAGGAAAAAATTAAAGAACAACAACAACAAAATTAAAAGGGAAACAACAAAAAGAATCCCATATCTCTCTCTAGTATGCCCCTTACTGACATTGAGCTTTGCAATATTACCTTTCTTACAATTAATGAAAAATATTGCAAGTTTGCTGTTAAGTATAGACAGTAGTTGCATTGATTTTATTTTCCTATATACTATCCCATTTTCAACAACCCTTGCAATGCTGACATTCATTTGTTTCTTTCATGTAAAAACTTTCTTATATTTCTACATTTAATCACCATCATTATCCACTCTAGGTTTTGCTAAGTTATATGGTCCCAGTTTTTATCCTCTATCTTTTCTTTGGTGCCACATATGTCCTAGCCTTACTCTTTTCAACCATATTCACACACAGCTTTTGTTCATTTATACTTACAATATTGTGCTACCATTCAGATAGTATAGTGCTATCCATTTCTGGATCTTTACAATCAATCCTACTGAACATTCTGTACTCCTTCAGAATTCATATGCCCACTCTCTACCCTCTTTCTAACTCTTGATCACCTGTGTTTTTAAATTAGCTCTCAGAGTTTGCTCATTTCAGTTAGTCATATTAGTGAGATCATACTGTATTTACCTTTTTGTTTCTGGCTAATTCCTCAAAGTTCATTTCATGTTGTTGCAGTGTCATGACTTTACTCCATTCTACCACTGGGTAATATTCCATCATATTTATATACCAGGTTTGTTTATCCACTTTTCAGTTGATGACATTTTGGGCTGTTTCCATCACTTGGCAATTGTGGAAAAATGCCACTAAAACATTAGTGAACAAATGTTCATTTCATGTCCCTAGCCTTCAGCTTCTCCAAGTCTATACCTAGTAATGGGATTGGTGGATCATACAGAAACTGTATACTTAATTTCCTGAGGAAACGCCAAACTGCCTTCTAGAGCAGTTGCACCAGTCTACATTCCCATCAACAGTGAATAAGTGTACTCATTCTCCACATCCTCCCGATCACTTGCAGCTTTCTGTTTTCTTGATCATGGCCTTTTAGTAGGTGTGAGATGATGTCTCATTGTTGTTCTGATTTGCATTTCCCTAAAAGCTAGTGAAGTTGAGCATCTTTTCATGTTTTTGAGCCCTTTGTGTTTCTCTTTGGAAAAGTGCCCATGTCTTTTGCTCATTTTTAATTGGGTTGTTTGCCTTTCTTGTTGAATTGTAGAATCTCTTTATATGTCCTGGATATTAAGCCCTTATCTGACATGTGGTTTCCAAGTATGGTCTTCAATTTTGTGTGCTGCCTTTTCACTTTCCTGACAAAGACCTTGATATGCAATACTACTCAGTTTTGAGGAGGTCCTCTTTATATATTTCTTCTTTTATTGCCCATGCTTTGTGTGTAAGTTCTAGGAAACCATCTCATATTTATGATGTTTCCCTAAATTTTCTTGTAAATGTTTTATGATCTTTAGCTCTAATGTTTAGGTCTTTTGTCCATTTTGAGTTAATTTTTTATAAGGTGTGAGACAGGGATCCACTTTCACTCTTCTGGATAGGGATATCCAGTTCTCTAAGTACCATTTGGCTGCACTGTCCCAGCTGAGTTGACTTGACCACCTTAAGATCAATTGTCCATAGATGAGAGAGTCTATTTCTGAGCACTTAATTCAATTCCATAGGTCAGTAAAACTATCTTTAAGCCAGTACCATACTGTTTGAGCCACTGTTGCTCTGTAACATGCTGTAAAGTCAGGTAGTGTGAGACCTCCTACTTTATTTTTCTTTCTCAAGGTATTTTGGCTTTTAGGGATGGCCTGCCCTTCCAAATAAATTTCATTATTTGTTTTTCTATTTCTGCAAAGTAAGTGTTGGGATTTTAATTGGTATTGCATGAATCTATAAATCAATTTGGGTAGAATTGACAATCTTAACTATATTTAATCTTCCAAACCATGAACACAGTATGTCCTTACACTTATTTAGATCTTCCTTGATTTCTCTTTGCATTTTTTGCAGTTTTCTATATATATAGGTCCTTTATGTACTTGGTTATACTTATTCCTAATATTTTATTCGTTTGGTTGCTATTTTAAATGGATTTTTTTTCTTGATTCCCCCTCAGATTGCTCCTTACTAGTGTGTAGAAACACTACTGATTATTGATTGTTGATCTTGTACCCTGCCACTTTGCTACACTGTTTATTAGCTCTAGTAGCTTTACTATAGATTTCCCAGGAGTTTCTACTAGGATCATGTCATCTGCAAACAGTGAAAGTTTTATTTCTTCCTTTCTAATTTGGATATCTTTTATTTTGTCTTGCCTAATTGCTCTAGCTTGAAATTCCAGCACATGCTGAATAATAATGGTGACATTGGGCATCCTTGTCATGTTCCAGATCTTAGAGGGAAAGCTTTCAGTCTTTCCCCATTGAGTATGATGCTTGCTGTGGGTTTTTCATATATTTGTTTATCATGTTGAAGAAGTTTCCTTCTATTCCTATCCTTTCAAGTCTTTTCAATGAGAAAGGATGCTGAATTTTGTTTCAAATACATTGTCTGCATCAATCGAGTGATCATGTGTTTTTTTCCCTTTTGATTTATTGATGTGGTATATTACATTAACTGATTTTCTTGTGTTGAACCAGCCATGTGTTCCTGGAATAAAACCCACTTGATCATGGAGTATAATTCTGTTAATGGGCTGCTGTACTTGATTTGCAAGTTTTTGTTGAGGAATTTTCATCTATATTCCTTAAATGGATTGGTATGTAATTTCTTTTGTTGCAATCTCTTTGGCTTGGGACTAGGGTGATGTTGGTTTCAAAGAATGGGTTAGGTAGCTTTCCCTCTACTTCAATTTTTTTGAAGAATTTGAGAAGGATTGGTACTAATTCTATTGTGAATGCTTTGTAGAATTCAATTGTGAAGACATCTGGTCCTGAACTTTTCTTTTTTGTGAGTTTTTTTGATGACTGGTTCAATCTCTTAATTGTGATTTGTTTGTTGAGGTCCTCTGTTTCTTCTTGACTTAATGTTGGTTGTTCATGCTTTTCTAAGAAGCTGTCCATTTCATCTAAGCTGTCTAGTTTGTTTGCATATAGTTGCTCATAGTATCATCTCATTATCTCCTTTATCCCTTTGAGGTCAGTAGTCACATCCTCCATCACATTTCTGATTTAGTTATTGCATCCTGTTTCTTTTTTTCCTTTGGCAGTCTAGCTAAATGTTTGTTCAATTTTATTATCTTTTCAAAGAACCAACTTATGGTTTTGTTGATTCTCTGAATTGTTTTTCCTTCTATACCTCATATCTCATTTACCTCTGCTTTAATATTTCTGATGCCCCCTTTCTGTTCTTTTTGGGTTTAGTTGTTCTTATTCTAGATCCTCTAGTTTTGAGTTAAGTTCTCTGATTCAAGAATTTTTTTTTCCTTTTTTAATGTAAGCATTTAAAACTATCTCTTTTTTTTCTTTCAGGACTGCCTTTGCTGCATAACACAATTTAGTATGTGGTATTTTTATTTTCATTTGCCTGAAGTCATTTCCTACTTTCCTTTGTGATTTCTTCTTTGACCCATAAGTTACTTAAATAGTACATGGTTTAATTTACACATAGTTTGCGAATTTTCCATTTCTGCCACATTGTAGATTTCTAGCTTCATTCTGTGGTGTTTGGAAAAGATGCATCATATTATTTCAATACTCTGAATTTATTGAGACTTGTTTTGTGACCTAATATATGGTCTATCCTGGAAAATGTTCTTCATACACTAGAGATGATTTTGTTGCTGTTGGGAGAATATATACATGTTATATTTGGGTTAGAGTATCATTCAAGTCTTCTATTTCCTTAATGATCATGTCTCAATTTTCTATCCATTATTTAAAGTGCTGTATTGAAATTTCCTAGTATTAATGTAGAACCTTCTATTTCAACCATGAAACCTTCTGTTACTCACTTTAGATATTTTGGGCTCTGCTGTTAGATGTAGATATATTTATAACTGTTACATATTTTGTTGAATTTACCACTTTATCAATAGATAGTGACCCTTTTGTACTACCTAGCAATTATTGTCGTAAAGCCTATTTCATCTAATATCAATATAGCCATGCCAGCTCTCTTTTGATTACTACTTGCATGGTATATGTCTTTCCACACTTTCAAATTCAACATTCTTATGTCTTTGAATTAAGGTTAGTCTCTAGCAAAAGCACACAGTTGGATCATTCTTTTGTATCTATTCTGCTGATCTCTGCCTTTTGACTGGGAATTTAATCTATTTACATTTAAAGTAACTACTGATTATGCAGGACTTTGTTTTGTCATTTTCTGTTTGTAAGTCTTATAACTTTATTGTCCCTCAATTCTTCCATTAATGTCTATGCCCATGTTTATTTGGATTTTTATATTGTAGCATTTTAAGACCCATCTCATTTCTTTCTTTTTGTATTTTTTCATGTATTTTTGTGGTTACCATGGGTTAAAATTTATATCCAAGTCTATTACAATCATATTTGCTTGATATCAACTTACATAATATTCATATGCATTGTTCCTATACACCTCTGTTCCCTGATCCCTACCTTCTTTTATAATTTCTATAAATTTATCTCTGTACAATTGCATATCCAAAACCATTCAACTTTTCATATTGTTTATACATTTGTATTTTTGCAACTATATGAAACAAGAATGGAGTTACATAACAAGCAATAAAATACAATTTTACTGATATTTATAACTACTCATATGGTTACCTTTGCAAAGAGGGGTTTATTTCTTTATGCTGCATTGATCCACTGGTTAGTGTCCTTTCCTTCAGTCTGAAGCACTTCCTTTAGCGTGATTGCAGGGTAGGTCTAGTGTTGAAAAAATAAACACACAAGCTTTGTTTGTCTTGGGAATGTCTCACTTTAAAATAAATTCTTGCCCAGAAACAACAATTCTTTTTGACAACCATTTCCTTTCAGCATTTTAAATATTTCATACCAACCACCCTTCTTGTCTCCATAATCTCTGATGAGAAATTGACACATTCTTACTGGGATTCTCTTGTTCATAACTTGTTGCTTTTATATTGCAGCTTTGAGAAATCTCTCCTTGTCCTTGGCATTGGCCAATTTGGATCACTAAGTATCTGGGCTTGGTTCTCTTTGAATTTATCATGTTTGGGGGTCATCAGGATTTTTTATGAATATATTTTTCTTTATCAGAGAAGTTTTAGGTTTTCAGAACAATTATCCATAAAATACATGATCAACATAAACCACCCCACTAGCAACAGCGTTCATTTGTGTGGAATATTTGTTACAATTGATGATAGAAAATTTTTTTATAATTTTGTTATTAACTAAATTCCATGGTTTAATTTGAGTTTCACTGTTTATGTAGTGTAGTTCCGTGGAGTTTTTAAAATTTTTATTCTGTTACCATCTGTACAACTTAATATTTACCCTTTAAATCATATTCAGATACATAATACAGTGCTACTAATTGCATTCACAATGTTTCCTACCATCACCACCATCTATTATCAAACATTTCCAACATTGCAAATAGGAACCCTGTACAGTTTAAGCTTTAATTTCACATGCCTTATCCCCAGTCATCCCCTGGAAATATATCTTCTATCTACTGACATTATGGGTTTGCTTATTCTAAGTGTTTCAAATCAGTAAGATCAAAAAATATTTGTCCTTTTCATCTGACTTTTTTCACTCAACATGATGTCTTCAATGTCCATCCACCTTGTTTCTTGTCAGGACTTCAGCCCTTTTACAGCTGAATAATGTTACATTGCATGTATATACTCCATTTTATTTATCCACTCATCAGTTAGTGGACACTTGGGTTGCTTCCATCTTTTGCCATTGTGAATGATGCCACTGGGAATGTGGGTGTGCAAATACCTGTTAGACTCCGCTTTTATTCTTTTCAGTATATAACAATTAGTGAGATTTCCAGGTCAGATGGTAGTTCTATATGTACCATTCTGAGGAATCACCAAACTGTCTTTGACTAGCTGCAGGATTTTACATTGACACCCAGCAACAAAAGAGCGTGTTCCTATTTCTCCATATCCTCCCTAAAGTTGCTATTTTCCATATTTTAATAGCAGCCACTCTAATGGATGTGGAATGGTATCTCATTGTGGGTTTGATTCACTTTTCCCTGATGGATAATGTTCTAGTTTGCAAAAGTGCAATTATGAAAAATACCAGAAATGGATTGGCTTTCATAAAGGAGATGTATTAGGCAACAATTTACAGTTCTAAGGCCTTAAAATGTCCAAGCTAAGTAATCAACAAAAGGTTACCTTCACTGAAGAAAGGTGGATGACATCTGGAATATCTCTGTCAGCTGGGAAGGCATGTGGCTGATATCTGCTGGTCCTTTGCTCCTGGGTTCTGGTTGTAAATGACTTTCTTCAAAATGCCTCTAGGCTTCTGTCTCTCCTTGCTTCTCTCTCTTAACTCCTTGCTTGTTTTCCCAGGGCATTCATCTCTAAGCATCAGGGAGTCCTCTGTTACTTTCTTCAGGGCAAACTTTGGGCTTCATCTCTTAGCTTATCATCTCCAAACATCATCCTGTCTGCATCTCCAAGAGTCTGGGTCTGTGTTGGCCCCTGAGCACTCTGAATGACTCCAGTAAACTAATCAACACCCACCTTGAATGGACAGGATAACACCTCCATGGAAATAATGTAATCAAAATGTCTCACCCAAAGTTGAGTGGGTAAAATCTCCATGGAAACAACCTACTCAAATATCCCACCCATAATAAGTCTGGCCCCCACAAGATTGCATTTAGGAACATAGTTTTTCATGGGATACATAAGAGTTTCAAACTGGCACCAATAATTATGGTGAACTTCTTTTTATGTACTTTCTGGCCATTTATGTATTTTCTCTAAAGATATGTCTGTTCAAGTCTTTTGCCCATTTATTAATTGAGTTGTTTGTATTTTTGTTGTTTTGTTGAAGGATTTCTTTATGTATGCTGGCTATTAATCATTTATCTGAAAGATGGTTTCCAAATGTTTTGATGTTTCTCTCATTGTACATGTTGTCTTTTTACTTTCATGATAAAACCCTTTGAGGTGCAAAAGTGTTTAATTTTTAGGAGGTCTCATTTATCAATTTTATCTTTTGATGCTTGTGCTGTGGGTGTAAAGTCCAGGGACATGTTTTTTTTACCTTTTCTTCTAGCATTTTGATACTTCTGGCTCTTACACCTAGGTCTTTGATCCATTTGGAGTTGTTTTTTTTTTTTTTTTTTTTTTTTTTTTTTTGCATATTACATGAGGTAGGGATCCTCTTCCTTTTCTTTGAAAATAGAGGTCCAAATTTCCCAGATCAATTTGTTGAAGACTGTATTATTTCTCAACTGAAGGGTCTTTAAACTCATGTCAAAAATCAGTTAGCCACTCTCTTTCTAGCTTATCCAACTCGGTGGGTTAACTCACTGCCCTCTCTCCTATGTGGGATCTGACACCCAGGTGTGTAAATCTCCCTGGCAATGTGGGATATTACTCCCGGGGATGAATCTGGACCAAACACCAAGGGATTGAGAACATTTTCTTGACCAAAAGGGGGATGCAAAATGAAACAAAATAAAGTTTCAGAGGCTGAGAGATTCCAAATGGAGTTGAGAGGTCACTGTAGTGGACATTCTTATGCACTATATAGATAAACCTTTTGAGATTTTAATACTTTGGAGTAGCTAGAAATAAATACCTGAAGCTATATCCTTGACTCTTGAAGATGATTGTATGGCAATGTAGCTTACAAGGGGTGACAGTGTGATTGTGAAAGCCTTGTGGATCACAGTACTTTTATCCAGTGTATGGATAAATGAGTAGAAAAATGGGGACAAAAAACTAAATGAAAAATAAGATGGAGGGGGGATGATTTGGGTGTTCTTTTTCTACTTTTATTTTTTATTATTATTTTCACTTTTTTGGTACAAGAAAAATGCTCAAAAATAGATTGGGGTGATGAATTGCACAATTATATGATGATACTGTGAACAACTGATTGTACACTTGGGATGATTGCATAGCATGTGAATATATCTCAATAAAATTGAATAAAAATACCAGTTGGCCAGAAATATGGGGGTTAATTTCTGTACTCTTATTTCTATTCCATTGGTCTATATGTCTGTTCTTTTGCCAGTAGCATGCTCTTTTGATTACTGTGGCTTTGTAATATATTTTAATATTGGGAAATGTGAATCCTAAAACTTCTTTCTTCTTTTTCAATTTGTCTTTAGATATTCAGGTCCACTTATCCTTCATATGAATTTGATGGCTGGCTTTTCCATTTCTGCAAAGAATGCTGTTAGAAATTTGATTGAGATTGCATTGAATCTATACATTCCTTTTGTTAAGATTGATCTCTTAACAATATTCAATCTTCCAATCCATGAGCACAGAATGTCCTTCCATTTATTCAGCTCTTGTTTGATTTATTTTCACAATATTTTGTAGTTTTCTCTGTACAAATTTTTTACAGCCTTGGTTAGATTTATTCCTAGATATGAGATCATTTTAGTTTGTATTATAAATGAAATTCTTTTCTTGATTTCATCTTCCAATTATTCATTTATTGTGTATGGAAAAACCAGATTTTTGTATGCTGATCTTGTACCTGCATTTTGCTAAATTCATTTATTAGTGCTAGGAGCTTTGTTGTGAATTTTTCAGGATTTTCTGTATATAGGATCATATCATCTGCAAATAGGGAACATTTCCTTCATCCTTCCCAATTTGGATGCTTTTAATTTCTGTTGTTGCCTAATTGCTCTGGAAAGAACTTCCAGAATAGTATTGAATGACAGTGGTGACATTGGTCATTCTTGTCTTGTTCCTGATCTTGGAGAGAAAGATTTCAGCCTTTCACCATTAAGTAGGATGCTTGTTGTGGGCTCTCTCTCTATATATATGCCTTTTATCATGTTGAGGAATTTCATTCTATTCCTAGTGTTCTAAGTGTTTTTATAAGGAAGGGGTGCTGGATTTTGTCAAATGCCTTTTCTGCATAAACTGAGATGATTATATGTTTCTTCCCTTCATCCTGTTGATGTGGTGCATATTATATTAATTGCTTTTTTCTGTTGTACCAAACTTGAATACCAAAGATAAATCTCACTTGACCATGGTGCATACTTCTTTTAATATGCTGTTGGATTCTGTTTGTTAGTATGTTGCTGAGGATTCTTTCATTATATTCACAAGAGCTCTTGGTATGCAGTTTTCTTTTCTTGTGGTATCTTTATCTTGCTTTGGTATGAGGGTGATAGTGGCCTCACAGAATGAGGTAGGGGATGTTATTCTCTTCATTTTTTTTTGGTAGAGTTTGAGGAGAATTGGAGTTAATTCCTCTTGGAATGTTTCATAAAATTCCCCTCTGAAGTCTTCTCACCCTGGACTCTCTTCATGCAGATCTGATTACTGATGCAGATCTTTATAAGTAAGTGTTTTGTTGAGCTCTCCTATTTTTTCTTGAGTTAATGTAGGTCATTAACTAAAATCGCCTAAGTATTTGTCCGTTTCATCTAGGTTATTTAGTTTTTGGCATACTCTTTTTTTTATAGAAGCTTTTATACTGTTTTTTTATTTCAGCAGTTCATAATAATATTCCCTGTTTGTTCCTGATTTTAGTTATTTGAATCCTCTCTCTTTTTACTTTCCAAGTCTAGCTAAGGTTTTGTCAGTTTTATTGATCTTTTCAAAGAACCAACTGTTGATTTTGTTGATTCCCTTTATTGTTTTATTTTTCTTTTCTATTTCATTTATTTCCACTCTAATCTTTGTTATTTTCTTCCCTATGCTCACTTTGGGTTTAGCTTGCTCTTCTTTTTCTAATTCTTCCAGTTTTGAGGGTAGGT